>NC_056739.1:361786299-362006299 GCF_019279795.1 Protopterus annectens
TTTAATAGGAGTACAAATTATTTTCACACAACATACATTATTTAGTGTTTACATATTCTCGCCAGTCTTTAAAAAGAAATAACATTGTTTTTTCACAAAAGCGCAGCAAAATAAAAATAAAAACATTTTAGTGTGTGCTGATTCTTCAAGTGAGACGTTAAAGCTAAAGTCCCTTTAGCTTTAGTCATGAGTACTGATGGTAACGTCACATCACATAATGCTACGATGTTTGCAAATGCTTGTAAGGAAAGCATCTTGAAATAAAGATGTTTAAGGGTCACTCTCTCATGATACATACAAACAGCTGTATTGGCTTGTCTGCAGCTGTTTCCTCCATTTCTAAAATACAGACCTGTTTTTCTTCATAGTTCAGAATCAGCTTTAACAGTAAGAGATTCATCTGCTCTTACAACATATCCTGGAGAAATGTTAATGGCCTGGTAGGCTGCCAGGATGAACATGTTCTGGAGGGTGAATGCTGAGGAAGACGAAGGGATGAAAGAATAAATTCACTCAGGCTTATTTATTGAACTTAAAAAAGTTGTTTACTCAAAGCTCTAGCCACTATCAATGCAAAAAAAAAGAAAACAATAGTTGCATCTCAAGCAAAATATAATAAGTTTTCAATAATGGAAGTGAAAGCCCCCAAAGTGCTATTTTAAAGAATACTTTAACAAGGGAAAAAGAAACTGCTTACATCTACAGCCTTATTAGATTAGATATGCCAATGTACACTAATATTTTCCTGAAACATCTATAACAGAAACAAAATGCCACAAGCAGCTGGTAGCTGAGGAGGAGAAGGAAAAGTGGTGCTTGGCTTTAATCATTTCTGACTTAGCCTTTCTTATTGACAGGCAGCCCTTAACTAGAACTTGCCTTCTGTACTACACTACTGACAATTCCAATAGCTGAGTGGGGTGAGGTGCAGATGGTGGATAAAATATAGAGAACAAATCCCTAGCAGTACAAAAATAAACAACATTAACAGGTATTAACTAAAACAGGCCATTGTGGTCCAGTCTAATTAGTAAAAAATAAACAAATAAGATCTGTTTAATTAATTTAATTTGGCATGTCAGGAAATAATTCACAAAGCTTGATGTTCCACAATATAATTAAAAAAAACTATGGTTACAGTGAATCTTTCTACAAGATGTGGAGAAAAACATATTTGTATATCGTTGCCATTGCATATATTGCAGTATTATTTATTTTGTCTACATCCCTGGAGTTACCATTGCTTGATGCTGATTCAGCAAAGAATGACACAACTCATCTAATTAACCATTTTGCTGTCCTTGCAGTATTATTTCTTTATTTTTTTGTCATCATACCACTGATATCAGCATTATATCCCCAGCCTAAATATAGAACTACTTACTAGAAAACATGTGCTGCTACACAGAAGACTAACCTTGAATATTATTAGTGTGTACAGTTTCAGATGATGCAGGCCACAGAAAATGAAAGCTTTATATATAAGGTAGCTATGCAAGAGATCAGCAACACTGTTTTATTGTAGTCCATATTCCCATATTCTATACATTATAATAAAAAATGATAGCTACACATTGAATCAGGAAGACAAGGCAGTAAACATGGTAAGGTGAATCAATTAGTGAAGTGTTGCTTATAACTGAGGCCTGCAAGGCAAAAAGGCAGAGGAATTTTCAAAAAAATGAGTGAGTGATATGAATTACCCAAAATCTACCTGTGTTTCTATTCCAGGAATGTCAGGAGTTTAAAACAGATATTCAAGGAGTATTAGGGACCTATGTTTGTTGATGTCCAGGAAGTAAAAAGAAAGCATTTTTTGAGTTGAAGTAGCAGGGCTACAGAATATCAGAAACTGACATGTTACTTTGAAACACTTTATAGTGAACTGTAAATAAACTGAACTTATATGAAGGAAAAATATACGGAGTTTGTTTATTTTGAATGCAAAAAGTTTTATTTTCATCATTGTAAATAAATCTCCCCTGTGCCAGAGATTGTCTTCATTGTGAGCTATGTACTATAACCCACACATGTATGTATGTGTATTTGTGTGTGTGTGTGTGTGTGTGTGTGTGTGTGTGTGTGTGTGTGTGTGTGTGTGTGTGTGTGTGTGTGTGTGTGTGTGTGTGTGTGTGTGTGTGTGTGTGTGTGTGTGTGTATATACACACACACACACACACACACACACACATATATTCGTAACACCATTTTCCCATTTATGCATATGCGTTAGGATGTCACTTCCACTTGGATCCTGTCCTTTGCCCTACCCAAAAACTACATAGTACAAATACTAACTAAAATGCTATAAAAATATATTAAACTGACAGTACATTCTTGTCTGTATAACCAATATAACTGTTTGCAAATATATTCCAAATTTGATATTTAACTGCACAATTCCCATTAGTCCTGCACTCAGTCCACCAGTTCTTAGCTTTCTAATATAATTTCTAAGTATCATATCAGCCTTTTAACTGGACTTCATTGGTTACTAGAAAACAGATATAATTTCTTTGTAGCTACCTTGAACAGCATGTGGTACAAAGGCAGGAATAATAAGATCAAAGAGGCATCCCCTTCCTGTGTCATGGCACTATATCCATAATGGCAGAGTCCAGCATCTATGACTACATAATCCATGCAATCTGAGGCCAAAGTTGGAAACAATGTTCTCACTATTCTCTGGTGCAACACAGCCAATGTTCAGCTATACCTCCTTACCAGCACAACTTAGAGATTGAACTGCACCCATTCAGACTCCATGTCTCTGACCATCATCTTTATATGGGAAACATTTTTACCAGATTTATTAATGGAACCTGTCTACATGTTGATGCTTCCTAAGTCTGTCCAGCTACTGACCTTTTTTGCTTCAGCTCACCACAGTGTGCCATCAGCCTATTTTACAGCATACACCTTCAGTTCTGATGGCATTTTCAGTCATTGAACTTTGTCCCAAAGCACTCTAATACCAAGTACACTGTTGAACAGACTTATGATTGAACATAGTACTCAGTCAACATGATTACCACAGAAACTTAGGCTCTGCTTGACAGGGGCACAGGAAAAAAAAAATTCTTGGGTGGCAAAAGCCAGGGTACCATTTGGCTAGGCTTATATAGGCCCTAGGGCCAGTAGCCTAGTACCTACCTATGAACCTATGAACCTAAACCCTGTAAGAATTCCTTATTCACAGAAACTCTGTAAGAATTCCTTATTCAGATTCAAGCTGTTCCTCTCAGTTATTCCTCTCCATTATTCTTATGAAGTCAGTTAGTAGAATTATGCAGTCAATAAGCAGCACCCTTACAGGCAGTGCTCCCACAGTTTCCAAGGCAGCTGCAAACACTTAGCTGTTATGTGCACATGCAGGAGAATTTCATTTCTGCAATTCAGAGCTGAACAAAGGCAACTTTTTGGTTGGGACAAGTGCCTATTGTATACTACCAGGCCAGATATTTATAACTAGATATATCCACTTCCTCATGAGATGATGCACATGAAACAACACTGAAATAAGAGCTAGACCACTCCTGGGAATTCTGGTTCCAGAACCAATGGCAACAGAGGTAAACCAACTTAGTCCAAACAATGCCTTCTCTCACCCTTAGGACCTCTTGCTCCAGGCAAAGCCAGGAAGTAAACTCCAAATCCCATAAGAAAACTCCATCTGTTAGGGTCTGCTACACCTTAGTCAGTCTTTATAATCTCACCCAAGCCTTATCTTTGCCTCATAGAGGATGAACACATACACCAGTTTCACACAGCTTTTCCATACTTAATTTGATGTAATACAGTTTATTGACAGATATTGCATATAGCAGAGCCATTTTATAATGTGTAATTTCTGGACAGCTATGATGAGTTCTATTCTGCAAACAAGCCAAGGATGAAATGATGAAGGCTTTGAAAATGATATGCTTGCAGTGTGCTACTATGCTAACGACTAATGGCACCAAAGAAAAATGAACCTACCCTTTCCTCAAGGGACACTGTTCCACCTTCTCATATAGTAGTTTTGGTGAAAAAAAAATAGTTGCTTTAGCAAAGCATTTATAATCTAATGCGTATTTGGCTTACCTTCTAATGTTTCATCATAGACTATAATCACTTTGCTCAATGTTTGCAACTCCATCTGTGTTAGTTTTATGATGGTTTAACACTGTCCCAACTACATTATTTGCCTGTTTATTTAATTTACTTTTATTGACTGGACTACTTTCTCTAGAACTGTAGTCTAATTTAAGGGAAACCAGAAGGAGGATGTCCATGCCAGCTAGACAGGGAAACTCTCTACTTCACCTGTGGGGTACAATCATAACATGCTGGCAAAGACAGTAAGCAGCAGAGTGTTGAATGCTCATCTATTTTGAATGCACAAGATACTAAAAAAAGTATACTTAATGTAATCACTACTTAGTATGTAGAATGCCGTATTTAAAGTGAAAGAATGGAACTCACTTCCAGCTGAACTAACCACCACATGCTCATTGCCCCAGTTCAAAACATCCCTAAAAATGTACATGAACAGTGACTGGCTCTGCCCATGTCTAAACCCTGACTAACCCAATCACAAATCAGAATAAGCAAAATAAACTCAGCCATGACCAGTTCTATACACTGAATAGCCTATTTAATACCAAGACAAAGGTAATCCAAACTTAGCTTACAGAGGTATACACCCTTATATCTTCTCTCCCCACCCTCACAACACACAATTCTCTCAACCATTAGATCTCTTTTATCCCATCATCAAGAAGAGAACCTACTTTTCTGCCCTCACTAAATTACTTCCTTCTTACCTACCACCATTTGATTAACTATCATCCTTACCTTCTATCCAAAAAGCATTCTCTTTATTACGCACTGCACAGACATGTAATTGTTATTTCTGTATACCTAATCCATCTACCAACAATGACAGCGTTTGTCTAAATGATTATTTCTAACTACATGTAACCTTGACTATTACCTGTCACTGATGTTGTTAAATGTTTGCAAACTTTTCTGTAACCACAATTTTGACTATAACCTGTCACTGATGTTGTTAAATGTTTATAGACTTCTCTGTAACCACAATTTGTAGTGTAAATTAATTTCAATGTGGAGCTTTTCTCCCCAGGCCTCCGCTGAAAATGGATATGTATCCAGTCGAACTTTCCCGGTTAACAAATGTAAAATAAAGAAAGAAAGAAAGAAAGAAAGAAAGAAAGAAAGAAAGAAAGAAAGAAAAAGAAAGAAAATATTACAAATATAATAAAATAATGCTTCCATGGACTCCAGTGGTATTCAGTTTCAGCTCCTCAGACTGGTACTGCTGTGATGTTTGATCCAGAACTTGTTTTCCACTGCATGGAGCTAGTTGGAGACAGTGTGTGAGTGGAATATGTGGTGCACAAACATAGATGGTTTTCTATTCCTATTGCTGCTGCTTTTCTACTATCTCCAGAGATTCGTAATGTATTTATTTTTATGCATTTTGGCTGCATTTCATGTTTTTAGGAATAATACTAGACAATTGATAGTGGGGTACCATAATATGCATGGCCATATATGCTCATGTAGAGAAACCTAAGAGTTCCTGCTATGTTGCCATATAAGTTATCCACAAAACTCTCCTTTTTGAACCTGAGATTTTCAACTGTTATTTTTTGTCTGCAGTCTTATTTATGAAAAGCCTGCACTTAATTTAACTTTTTGAAAGGTAGATTTTCTAGATATATATTGGTTTAAATGTTTTGCATTAAAAGAAGGAGCAACATAGAATGAGTTTGCATTCATCACCATTACTCTGTTGTAATACCTATATTGCCCGAAACATGGTCCTGGAATACTTAAACTCTATACTAACACACTGTTGGCAAGATGCTATTAACTCGGAGCATGTACATACACAATTAGTCACATAATTCACACATACATACACACACACACACATGCACACACGCACACACGCACACACACACACACACACACACACACACACACACACACACACACACACACACACACACACACACACACACACACACACACACACACACACACACACACACACACACACACACACACACACACACACACACACACACACACACACACACACACATGGACACCTGTGGAAATTTTTAATAAAGACCAGTTCACATACACAATTTCTATGTGATATAGGACAAAAGGTATCACATAGCAAAACTTCAACTGGGATACAATAAGTGTATGCAGATTGTGCAGTGCAAGTATCCCAGGAGGGAAATGAATCACAGAACCAAGGGCTGTGAGGTAACAATAGTAATATCTGCCCCACTTCACTTCCTCATACTCAATTCTAAACCACAGAATTACAGTATGACCACTCATCATTGGGCTGAGACTGTTGATAAGCCTGTTGTATCTCCATGGTTACATGCCTTATGCACTTCTTTGGAAGAACCTGTTGATATCTTGAATGATAATGAAATTTGTACTGGGTAAGGAAAGTGTATATTTATCTGAAAACAGTGGATTGTCTTTTGCTGTGTTTACCTGCTGTTTTTCATTAGAAATGATGCAAAGGTGTTGTATTGCACAGGCTGGCAGGTCCATTGCTGTTTCTGAGAGGATGAGAGGGATGTCAGCACAGTGTCAGGCCCTAAACTGTATTTTATATGGTTCTCTGGCCCATACTTTGGCTGTTAGACCTGTGCCACCTAAAGACTTGACCTTAAGAGTGCCATTGCATGCTGTACCTACTTTTAGTACATCCTCTGTGGTTTTGAAGTTGCTCTTTATGTCTCTGAGACTGTAGATACCACTGACAAAGTTTGGAAGATAAGATTATGTCCATTATGGAATGGCTTATAAAAACCTGAAAAGATTCATAGATCAGAAAACCTAATGAAGAAACCATTAATGTCTTTTATATCCCATCCTGTTGATCACTTTCTTTATTGGAGATGTAAATGTTAACAGTTTACAAAGACACTCATGATAATACTCAGTTGACTGCCTTTGCATCTATACCTGCAAGCATTTTATGTATTTTTCATCAGAGATTGCAGTCCTGATTGCTCACTATACCCAGTTAGAATAGAATTGAAAGATTCCTTGTGTTTGTTTATGTGGCAAAAACATTGCATTGGATGCATTTTGTATTCTATTGACCTACAAATGTTGTATTATTGTGATGCACTATTTAGACACTCTCCTTGTGGTGTTATTGAGATAAAGGGATACTTTGGATTTACTGTCAGACTCATTATCATTGGGAGAGCAGGAGAGGTAAACTGTATTGGAACAAATGTGTCCCGCTACCTTTCCTGCATTTTGTTAAATGATCACAGTGTTTATTTAGTGATAAAATGATTGAAGAAAACTTCATAGAAAGGAACCATTTGAGTTGCAGCTGTTACATGTCATGCCCTTGAAGGGTGCTGTTCATGTGCCCAGCCAGTATCAGGATAGCCTTTGGCTCTCTTGTATCCTTGTATAAAAATAAGTGAGTTATCAGAGAATGAGTGAATACGTAGGACTTAATGCACTGGCTTCCTATTTGATACCAGTACTCCTGGCGTTGAGGTATTCTTCTATGCTATTTATAAAATATTTAATGGTCTGTTGTTGTAGTGCATATCAGACGTTTTCAATTGCTTTTGTTGTCAGATAATGATAAGGTTGAAGAATGAAAAAAAGGGGGATTTATTTATGTATTTGAAATAGTGATGGTTATAATTTATCTAGGTTGCAGATTATTGCTTTATTAAATGCAGGTTATAACATTTTGATATGATTTATAGCAAATACTAGAATATACTGTGACATTAGAACAAAAGGAGGGATGTGTGGTAGACATGCATGTATATGTATATATATATATATATATATATATATATATATATATATATATATATATATATATATATATATATATATATATTTATATACATATATATATATATATATATATATGGATTCACTTCCAAATCTTGAAATTCTAAGACATCGAATTTCATATGATCGAGATCATGTGATCAATGTTTTGGAACACCAAAATTCCGAAACAAATCCACAAAAACCCCCAAACAATTTAAATGTTTCTGCAAGGGGGCAAGCTCCCCTGCACCCCCACACCCTTGATACTTAAATATTCCAACTCTGAGATCACACTACAGCAAAGAAAAAAAAAATCTCCCATTCCATGCTGTAATGCAAATCTCCATTCACAATGTTTGGAATCCGAAAGTTCAATCATATGGTCTTGGCCATATGAAATTCAATATTTCAGGATTTTGGCATTGTGAAGTGTTTATGTATGGATATATTTATTTATTTATTTTTGAGTATGGCTATGGATAGAATTTTTGAACTGGTCCTTTGCATTTTCAGAATGCATTTGATAACTGTATACCAGCATTCTTTTATGTATAGTGTTATAAGGCTGATAAACATGCACCAAAGTGAACAAAGGATATTGACAGAGATAATACACAGATTGCAGATGTGGAAAGCATAAATGTTATCATTTAGAAAAAAGTATGATGTTTGGGGAAAACTTGTTTATGTCATATGGCATGCCCCTTTTGGAGGTTTGCTTAATGGAGATTTTTTTCTGGACTTTGAGGGTGTAGGTTAAATAATTTTAAAATTGTGTTGAATACAGAGAAAAATAAAGATGCCTTTGTGATGGTGAACCCCATATTATATCTTGCATCCTTAGACTTAGAACTGTTATTTGATGAATGAGGAAGGAGAATATGTAGTTAATTTACTACTGTGGAAGCATTCTGGTGAATTACTGGATGTTATTATGATTAAGGCCACTCATTCATATGTGATCATAATAAGAACATATTATGGTAGGTTGTGACAAAAGGAGATACTGCCAACACAGCTAGCTGGAATTTTGTAAATAATTATATGTAATTTGTGATTATCAAACTAATTTATATTAAGATGCTTGTGTTACAAATGTATTAGAACTGTATGTCATGTGTATATTAAATAACTCTGTATAGATGTTGCTGTCGAAACGGTATTTGTAAAGTGCTGTGCTTAAAATGTATCCACAGTGTGCCCTACTGGAAGAGAACAGAAATGTACATGCACTATTGTAACTTTTAAAATGTATTTTAACAGAGTAAAGTGGAAGGTTAACCTCAGTCCAGCAAACTTTAGAAAAATATCTGAAATTAAATTACTTTATAGGCTAGGTCATAAAGACATGTTTCAATACAGCAAGAGATACAATGCCTGTACTAGGAAGCTTGGAGTGAACTAATTGCTACTTTTGAAGCATGAAGGAGTGCAATTGTTTTCTGACTTCCAGCATCTGCCAAAGATCTGAAAAAAGCCCTTGTCTGTATATTTTTACGAGTAGATGCTAAATGCTGCTAGCTTCTTGAAATGGGGGGTTTGGCCTGGAAACTAGAAGTCAGAGGACCAGAAATGATATAATTCTGCAAGCTGTCCTAGCAGTAATATTTTATTTATTATTTTGAGAAGTCTCTGAGTGAGACAGGGCATTCTGCATTCTGTCTTTGACCTGACAACAACAACAAGAAACATTGACCATATATGTCTTGTTCTATAGTAAGTAAATTACTAGGGAATAGTATACTTCTCTTAGATATGGTCAGGAATATAGCAAAAGTTAGTTTAGATATTTTTCTTTAATTATTTGATTCTGTCCTGCAATGTTGTTTCAACTATTTCCTGTGATTTTGAACTCTGATGTCACTGTGAATATATATTTAGTATTGTCCCATTATTTTATTATTTAATATGCAATATATTTAAACCTTTCATTTTGGCTGATCCGTTTAAAGATATTTAAGTTTTGAGAGTACTTGCAAATTTATTTGGTGATGCTGTGTGGGCCACTCTTAAAAGCCTTGCTCTTGGTAAAACTACCATTTGTATTAATATTGATATCGCTCAGTATATTGGGTACCCTTAGAAGAGCATTAAGGCACCTGGCAGCAGTGACTGGTGTCAGGGAAAACTACCTTATAGTCTGGGCAGAAGGGTGCATAGCTAATAAACATGTGCCAGCCTCTCCCAGGTGTGTATGTATATGTGTGAATCAAACCTCAAAGAGCGTGTGAGTCAACTACTTGGGCAGGGACATAAAGCACTGACTGAACAGAGAGAGTGCTGAAGGTCTTGGCTTTGTCACCCCGCTGAGTTCTCAGTTCTGTAGCTGTATCAGTGGAGGGTATCAGTGAGGATCTGGAAAAAGAGTGAGAAATCATTCCTGCACTGACTGTGATCTCTGTGTGCTCTTAAGAGAAATTGCAGAAATACTGTGTGTGTACTTGTTATCCTCCAAGGGGATATCCCCGACTGTTGCCAGTGGTGAGGGCTGAGACTCCTTCATTACTGGTCCAGTGGTTGGACATCACATAGTGTATGACTGAAGAAGAGCTATATAAAAAGTAAGAAATTACATAGTACCAGTTTGGTGGTGTACAGGGACTAAGCCTTAACTCTGGCCCAGTTGACCTGAGTTTGACTAGATACTCAGGCACTTGAAAATACAGCTGGGTGGATGGGCAGATGGGCATATCCTTCCTAGGGTGTGGGTACTGCTTGGCTCATGCTACTTGTCAGAACACAATCACTACCACAGAATAGAGACAGTAACAAATGGGTGGGGAGCTCGATTACAGGAGATGTGGGCATGCCCCCCCCCCAAGTAGTACTAGTAGCCCCTACTGACCATGTGAAGGACCATGTGCAAGCATCTTCTGGGGAGGAAGCAATCCATACTGTGAAGACAACAAATCCACCAGAGCTGTGAGGTTAGGCTTTAATACAAAAATGCATTCCCATTGCCAGGATGCCAGCGAGATCAATAAAACTCCCAATGTTTACCCAAATGATGGCCTCTCCAGATAGTACAACACCTCTAGGGAATGAATGGACTTCAATCTGGTAGGGCTGTTTAATATCTGGCAAGCAGAGGTGGTAGTAAATAATAAAAAAGAGATGACATGTTACTGTTATGAATTTTTATTACATGATAGATTATTGGGATAGAATGGTAATAGTTTGGGATAGGATGGTGATAGTTTGGGTAGTGCTGACATAAACAGATGGACAAAATAGGCTAATAAAAACTGTGTAACTTCTGCAGACTTGTTCTCTGTGAGGTTCCTTTGAAAGCTGAAATGAAATACAACCACCTGGAACAGAACATTTCTAATGTTATATACTTCAAAATAGGTCATTAGTTATGTTTTCTTGAACTGCAGATGATTCATGTATTTTTATTTATTTAATTTTTTTTATTTTACATTTGTTGACTGGGCTAGTCTAACTGGACACATGTCCATTTTCAGTAGAGGCCCGGGGAGAAAAGTTCCACTACAAATAATAGCAACAAGAGGTACATAGGTTCATAGGTTCATACTAGGCTATCTGCCCTGGGGCAATTATAAGCCTAGCCCGATTCTGTATGGCTTATGCCACCCCTTGATTTGAGTATACTGTGCCCTTTTTAAGGTTTAGTTTACTGTGCCTCTGCCTAATAGTGACACAGGAGTAATCCCTGGGACAAACCTACGATCCCCCATCCACCTATCGAGATTCTTCTTGAAGAGATTCAGTGAGGTGCTCTGCCTCACATGAACTGGAATTCTATTCCAGAGCGAAGGGAGCCTCTGGGTTATGAACCTGTCCCTACAGCAAGTTCTATTTATTTCTGTACTGAGGTTCAAGTCCCTCAAGCGTGTCGCTCTAAGGGATTTAGATTTACTGAGTTGGAGCATGTCCATTAATTCTGGATTTGACATAGTTTTGTATGTCAGGCATAGATCGCCTCGAACTATGCGGCATGCAACTGAGTAGAGCTGGAGTTTTTTTAACCGAGCAGCATATGGCATCTGTTTGAGACCCTTGATCCTCTTGGTGAGATACTTTTGGGGTCTTTCTAATTGCTGCAGGTGTCGGGTAAGGTACATCTCAAAAGGGGCATTGTATTCTATGATGGGCCTGATGAGGGATGAATAAAGGGGCACGATTACCTCTCTTGATCTAAATGTGATGAGGTGGGCTATGCAGAAGGTCTTTCTAACCACTTTGGCAATGTGGTTTTCAAAGGAGAGATTGCTATCAACTTGGGTCCCCAGGTCCCTAATAACTTTCTCTGTACTTAATGGGTTTCCGCCTATGTGGTAATTTGTGGGCACATTGTTTTTGCCAAAGGGTATGACTATACATTTTTTGGCATTTAGCTTTAAACCATGGCGCTGGCACCAGTTATCTGTCTCTGGGAGACCCTTTTGAAGGATGTTTGTGTCAGCTGGAGAGTCGATTATGGCGCCCAGTTTGCAGTCGTCTGCGAACTTGGTGAGCCATAGTCCTCCCACATTTGCCTGTACCTCGGAAAAGTATATACCGAACAAGAGTGGTCCCAGGACAGAACCCTGTGGGATGCCACTTGTGACTGGTTTCGAGTCTGACATGGCTCCAGCAACTCTCACTCTGTGGGTTCTGTCTTTGAGCCAGTTTGCAACCCATCTTGTGACATAGGGGTTTATATTTAAGCTGGATAGCTTATCTATGATGCCCGAGTGGGGTATTGTGACAAATGCCTTTGCAAGGTCCAGATAGGCTGTGTGGACTACCTTCCCTTCATCTATGGCTTTGGTGACTGTTTCGAAGAAGTCAACCAGGTTCAAAAGGCAGGATCTGCCCTTGACAAAGCCGAACTGGGTAGGATCTAATGTCTGTAGGTCCCCAATGTCTTTGTTTATGAGCTCCATGTTGATCCTCTCCATAGCCTTGCAGACTAAGCTAGTCAGGCTTATGGGGCGATAGTTTCCAGGGTCCGTAGAGGCTCCACCTTTGTGGAGTGGGACCACTGTTGCTGTACACCATTCTGTGGGCACATATCCTGTAGTGAGGCTGAGATTGTATAGCTGTTTTATTTTAAGAATAGAATACAAGATGTTTACATAGCAGCTTAGTACTAATATAATTGACATTTATTTACAAGTCTATAGTGACAAGTTTTTCTAAGGTAGGGACATGTTTATACATTGAGAGCTTGCTAAGCAAGTTTAAGCTCTGTAGTAGTTTCCAAGATAGGCTAAGTTAGTAGCAACTTTAGTTAGCTGGCAGTTCATACTCTCAGGGGTTAATGAAAAAGGTAGACAAAGTAAGGCAGTAGTAAGATAAGTATACATAAAATATTCAGGAGGGAGATTTTTAGTCAGGGTTGATGCAAGGCCATAGCCAGTGAGTTTTAAGGTATTCTTTAAGCTGGTTTTTGAATAGTAGTGTAGAGGAAAGAGATGAGAGTTCCCTGGGAAGCAGGTTCCAAGTTTTCCCCGCAGTGTTGGAGAACAGTGAGTCCCCAGCCTTGTTGTTGGATTTGTGTATAGATACTAGTAATCTATTAGCTAAGCGTAGGGTTGTGAGATTTTTGTAGAGGGTAATAAGACTAGTGAGTATTGGAGTATTACTAGGATGATACAGGATCTTGTGTGTGATAATAAGTTGGTGAGATAGAAGTTGATTTTGGAGTTCTAGATATCCAAGTTGTTTTAGATTATGACAATGGTGGGTTCTAAATGGGGAGCTAGAGGCAAATCTGGCAATGTTATTATAGGCGGCTGCCAGTTTGTTGAGGTTGTTTTTAGAAAGATTAGTATAAATGGGAGAGGCATAGAGGAGGGTAGAGATAAGATGGGTGTGGGCAATAATAGTTCTAGCTGTATTTAATCCCGTCCTTACCTTTACAGCTAGAACTACTACCCGGTCAACAAATGTAAAATAAAAAAAATAAAATGAATAAAAATACATGAATCTTCTGCAGTTCAAGGAAATATGACTAATGACTTCTTTAGAAGTATATAACATTAGAAATGTTCTGTTCCAGGTGGTTGTATTGCGATAAAAATAATAAGAATATTCAAGAAAGTGACAGCTGAGGGGGATTTGAAGGTGCTCTGAACAGCTGTAAAGGAAATACTATAGAAAGGGATGAGGAGGTATATTTCTATTGATGGAAATTAATAAAACTACCTAAAGAAGTGTGACTGACAGATATTTTGGTGATCTGATATTTCTAAAACTTTGTTTTACTAAATACTAGTTTTGTATTTGTTCTTTTTTAGTCACTGACGGAAAGTGATTATTTTATCTGAATATGTTACATAATTTTAATAATGATCCTGGCTTTACTTATTCCATAAGCACTGTGTAACTTTTAACATCCACTTAACTTACAACAGACAAAGGAAGATGGTTTGATGTCTCATCTGAAGAATGGATTTTCAGGAGTGGATTACCCCTCTCCTTATGCTGCACTGCCATGTCTGCATTAGAAAACACATCCAAGTCCCCAGTGTAGCAATAGAACCAACAGATTTCTGATCTTCCTGCCGTCAAAGGTGTGGATGCAACCTTATGAATCATTGACACTGCATATAACTGTATGTATTGGTTCTTGTCCTTGCATTTGAATCCAAATTAGTCAGTTGAATTTTGATTGTCATTTCATATGCTTATTTTTTTCAGAAACAAATACACTATATTATGTGAAATAGCGAGGACTGCACTACTGGAGAAATAGTACAGCATGTATCACATGCAAATGTCTGCAGAATGACATTTAACATGCATGTCAGTATGCTAATGTGGACTTTTACTTATGCAAATGACAAAATCAGCTATGGAGGACCAATTCAAAAATTTATAAAATTTAATTTGATGAGCCTCAATTAGCAGCTTTTCTAAATTCAAGTATTTGCCAGGGTGCAGGAGCTTCACTCTCATTATAATGATAAGAACAGCATCAGTAATATGTCAGCATGTGTTAGTGACCATGTTAGTGACCACCTTTAAAGCCAGTGACCATGGTGTTGTGCATCATTGCCCTCTGTATCATATACTAGGATAGCAACACCTAACATGCCATCGCTTCCATGACAGGGACATTGTCAGGTATTATTATGTGGATATAGAAATTGAGAGTTAGAAGACATTTGCCATCCACACATTGAATTAAATGGAATCTGTGTAATGCCCATCCCAATGGACATAAAATTTTGTGTAGCATTAATTTTTGTTTCTACTCGGATACTTCAGAGTCCTGCAGAGGAGACATTGGGTGTTACACAGGTGTTGGTTTGCAAGACGAATGCCAGTTTTGTGATGTGAAGCTGCATCATGTGGAAGGGTGCATTTGTTTATCATAGTCAGCAGAGAAGAGAATCACCCCTGTGGAGGTAGTCTGTGATACAGCCTGTTTCTTGAGGTCCTGACTATCTCTCATTTCATGCACACTAGTATCAAGACACCACCTGCTACACAGATTGTTCGGTATATCAGCTTGAAGGCTCTCACTTCATCAACTGCCAGGTGGTGTGCAAGGGGCAAAGTGTATTACATTAAATGGGTTTATGTGTCATCCAGTCAGTTGTCATGATTCCCACAACTGGCTTTTGTGTGAAGTCTACCGATGTTTCAAGCAGAGCAACTTTCCATATGGTTAGATGGTTGGTAGATGAACATATTATCAGCCAGAGTCCTAGATATGCAGTGCCCATAAGCAAAGGCAACAGAACACTCACAATGGTGTCCACTGCTTGTTACAGGTGATGTAGATTATGCCTTGAATCTCTGACTGCTGAACCCCATCCATAGCCTCCAGATCATGGCATGATTGAGATGGCTCACAACACCACACCATCAAGGTACAGAACATTGCTGAATATGTGTTCAGACTTAGGATAGCTTGTTCTCCCTGGTTGGATACATCTGGTGGCACATTACAGTATTTACTGAAGACCTGCAGTAAGATTTTCATAATCTGCACTATGTTGTACAGTATGGTGGTAAGCAAGCAGATACAGCATGGGAACATAACAGCACTAAAAGACCTGTGCCAGCAAAAGGGAAGAAGTCAGGCAAGGAGTTATAGGTGGAACTGGCAGCACTGGTAACCTATGTGAAGCAGACGAAGGTGCATTATATAACAGCACTAATAAAGTGCCTGTGTCTTGTCCACAACTATGAGCCATGACAAACAGAGTATTGAATAAAACAGGTCCATGCATTAACACCCCTCCAGCTATGCATTTCAGTGCAGTGGATAGCCATGCTGCACATCAAACATTACCTCACCCACTCTTATAAAAGGAGTGGGCAGAGCACATTTATCATCATTTGCACAGGTGAGATGTGACAGATTATCAGCAATGCAAACATAGTTTAGAGGTTATGGGAAATTAATGTAGTAGCCACTTAAATAGACAGGAAATTTGGGGAGCTAGTCATGACATCCACTAGTTTTAGTGTGAAGTGTTCATGTTGTGAATACTGTCCAGGTATGCAGTACAGCAGATTAGTGAAGCACTTTAGGAACATGTGGGGAAATCCCATTATAATACTCCTATGTGGGAAGCGATGAATGGGTGATTGCAGCTCAGCTGGGCACTGCACTAAGGAATTCATAACCTTATCTATAGTAATACCAGGAATGCCATGGGACTGTAAACTGAACACTGTAGGTCATATAGCATAGAACATGTCCTCAAACATGAAACTTAAGCAAATTCACTAAGTATATACAAGAGAAAGAAAGAGAGAAAGAAAGAAAGAAAAAGAAAGAAAGAAAGAAAGAAAGAAAGAAAGAAAGAAAGAAAGAAAGAAAGAAAGAAAAAGAAACATAAGAAAGTGTCAAGAAGATTAATTATACCTTGGTTATGCATGCTAATTATGGAGGATTAACTCTTATTCTTCTATTCAGGCATTTTTCTTTACAAGAACAAACAAGAGAACATACAAAATGCTAGCTGATTCGACCCGTCTGGCCCACAACTGGTTCTCACAACTTGTGTCTGGAAGTAAGTACCGCAGCCTCTGCTGTAGGACTACCAGATTCAGGAACAGTTTGTATCCCACAGCTGTGAGACTTATTAATATGGACACCAACCATAATACCTGATACATTGAAGCCTCTTTTTTCATTATCCTGGTTCTCTGAGCAATTGCCACCAGTATAACTATTATGTAATATGATGGCTATACTATGTAACATCTAAGGTTAACTAGTGCAATATGGTAACTAAACTGCTGCTATTTACTAGTCTCTATTCTCTATCTTAATGGTGAAGGGGTTTGGTTGTGGGTACTTTTTTATTATTTATCATTGGATAATGGGTATTGTTTTTGTAATGTGAACTACCCCTTGCGTGTCATACTTGTTATTTTCTTTCTTATATTATTCTCTGACACCACTGTATCTATGGTATTTGCACTGTATTTCTCTCATGAGCTGACATTTGTAATTTCGTTTAGGTTACATCTATGTTGCCCTAAATGTCAATAAAGTTTCTTTGAATATTTGAATCTTTTTTGAATCTTTCAAAATAGCTTGGTTATGCATGGAAATTCTTGAGGATTAATAATACCTTGGTTATACATGCAATTATGTACTATTAACAGATCAGAAATAAACATCCCGAGATGTTTTGTGCAGATGGTGACATGAAAAGGGTAACATGAGAGAGGTAGAAGGAAGTAAATAACAAATATAGGTATAAGATGGAGAAATTAAATTCTGTTTACTAGCAACTCAAGAGAGTTTGTCCACATGGGACCTGTTATTGATGCCCAATGGGACAGATTTGTGGAGGGGACATAGACTGCTATTGTGAGACATGAGAAGATGCCTCTTTTTTTTTTAAAACCCAGGCATGAAGCCTAGTTTCAGTAAGAGATGAAGGGAGTTTCCAGGCTGAGGCTATGTATGCCCTAATCAATGCAGTAAATTGCATTATCCATAAAAAGGCAGGATTTCCCTATGCATTGACAGGTGGGAAGGTAACCTGACTGTTAAAAGGGTTTAAAACAGGGAAGGGTTTGCCCTAAAAAGGGACCCAACCAAGAGCTAGCTTTCACTCAAAGACTATAAACAAGGGGACAATCCCAAAATGTATGATCTTTATCTGGCTTAAGGTACCCACAGGCTTGACAGACTATGCAGTGTGTAAATCCCTTATTAACAGTTGTGGCTAGAGTCCTGATGAACAAATCATACAGCCTTTTCAGAAACATAAGGGATGGCCTTAAGATTAGGATCTATAATCAAGAAGGTGTTAAAGTGTTACTTGAAAGGAATAATATGCAGGTGGGAGATGCCTGGGTTTCTATTGTACCAGAAGATAACAGCAACCTATAAATATGAAATGCTTTATGGTTCTGAAGTGAGCTGGGAAGTTTAATTTAATGGAGGAGCTCTGAAAGAGGGACAGGATTAGCCACAATATGAAGAACAAATGGAGACATATATCAGTTCGCAACTCTTTAAAGTTGGTTAAAGCAGCAGTTCCTTTAACTGGAGTGGTGTTGGATAAGTGTTGACCACAAATATAGGTGATACCGTGCCTTTGTTTGGGGACAGCAGTTGCCTGAGATGATAGTGTTGTAGTATCTAGACCACTGTGTGAAATCTCTGTAAGCCCAGCCTGTGAATATCCACTATGTCTCAGGACTGCTCCATGTCCATAGTCACTATTGTCTATAGAGGCACAAAGAAAAACGGTCCAGGAGAAACCAAGGATAGCAGTCAAAAACAGGTTTATTCAAATAACACAAGCGCTTTCACCCTGACTCAAATGCAGGGCTTTATCAAGTTTTTTTCACTTGATAAAGCCCTGCATTTGAGTCAGGGTGAAAGCGCTTGTGTTATTTGAATAAACCTGTTTTTGACTGCTATCCTTGGTTTTGCCTGGACCATTTTTCCTGATTCTGGTGTTCTACTAATGGTCCTCTGCCTGTTTATTACTTATAGAGGCACAAAGGACATTTTACACAAGTGTCATGGGTGTATCATTTCATGCCATGAGGACTACTATCGGCCTGAAACAAGTGTGCTTTCTTCACATCCCTGTAGGCCATGTCAATCTGCATGTGCAACACATCATCCTACAGCCAATGCAGCTGTTGCATGTCTACACACAGGCTACTCAGCACTCTCACCATCTTTTCCATGGTATGCATTGTGACTGTCTGTTCCTGGATCATTCACCTTCACATCTGGTTACTTGTACCAAGGGAATAACATAAAGGTATGTTGATGAAGGTCACCTACAGATCTGTCCCCTATAATGAGTGCACTAATCTGAGAGGCAGTCTGTATTACAGATGATGACTATGGTGGTGTGGTGACTCCTATGCAGCTTGAAAGGGGCTAATGCGAACATGACAATACTAAACTCAGGCAATGGCAGAGGTACAGCCTGCCCCTCCATCATTATTTCATTTGTGGGTGATGTGTGCATGTCATCAGGTGTTAGAATTGGTGACAGTGCATCAGTGTCATCTGTTTGTGCCTCATGCTTGATGCCTTCAGTGTCAACCACAGGTGACACACTGATAGGCATGGCTCAACCTGTTGTGCTGGACCCTGACCATCACTGGAAACTGTAAATGCATAAAGACCATATGCCTTTGAAAATATTAGAAAATATGCATCATTCCCTCAAACAGAGCACATATACTAGTATATGCCACTTTGCAGTACAACATATGGGTGCATAAATACCTTGAGGTGCAGGCTGTGTTGTCTAGGTAAAAGCCTTGATGTACCTGGAGGATATAACTATTTGTGCAGATGCATAACCAAGTCACACTTGTTAGTCAATATACAATAGTGATGGAACATCGGAGAACTAGCCTTGTGCACCACCTCCACACTTTTGGGCAGTTGTCACAAGCCCATTTCCCACATCCAAGCCACCTACAAATATGTTTTTTTTTTTTTTTAATTTGCCCTGGACAGGGTTATTAGTAATTGCCTTCACTTCCATGGGACACATTTGTGTAGGTGGTCCACCCCCTGTGGTACACCTATCCATGGAAATATTAAACAACCAAAATCCAAGTGGAATAAACTTCACAAGATAAAAAAACACAGATTTATTCTAGCGCCTTGGTGTAGAAACACCTTCATGGAATACAGATCCAATCACAGATACTGCTAAAAAACACATTTTAATAATGATTAAACAATAAAACAATAAAATGATTAAATAAATTTAATTATTTCTTAAAGCAAACATCTCCAGTTAATTTCACCATTAAGTCCTTTAGGGACCATGGTATTAAATTTCAAAATATAAATACCTTCTTTGTATAAAAGTTTATCTTTTAAAATATTATCATCTCCACAAAAATAAACTATCTGTTCCAAAACACATCCTTTTAACAATGAATAGTCACTATTATGTGATTCTATAAAATGAGCAGCAATAATTTTTTTTTTCTCTCCATTTTGGACACTTGGATTTTGGTTGTTTATTATTTAAAACTTCTGGTGGTTGTGATATATCCATGGAAATATGTTGGAAATATGTTTTGCCTTGATCTTACATGCAGTATCATATCAGTGATTTTGTGATACACCTGTGTCACTGTCCTGTAATGGCAACTCACATTATTAATGGCTTGCAATACTCCCTGGCACACCTAGTCCAGCAAA
The DNA here is from genome assembly GCF_019279795.1 of Protopterus annectens. Classification (NCBI taxonomy): domain Eukaryota; kingdom Metazoa; phylum Chordata; order Ceratodontiformes; family Protopteridae; genus Protopterus; species Protopterus annectens. The sequence continues at coordinate 361,806,773 of NC_056739.1, forward strand.
GTCTTGTCTGCTTTACCCATATCAAGCATATGCATGTAATATGTGCATAGGGCCTGCAGCAGCACTTCCTTCTCCTGTGTGTTAAACGTTTCAAAACAAATGCTATTCTCTTCATCAAATAAAAAGATGTATACCCACGAGTACCCAGTAAATTACACATATAGATCAGTATGGGTATGCATAAGATATCTTTGCAGACCCTTGCATGTCATCACTGTCCTTTTCTCCAAATGGTGACTGCATGGTCTACTAATATGATGGCAGCATTCATACCCCATACAACACCACAAAGAGCAATGGGCACATTGCCACAACCTGACATCTTACAGCACTTTGCTGACGATCCACTGCAAGTCCCTAAGAGTTCTAAACTGGTTGGAATTGCCAAACTATCAATTACTCTCAGTTATAAATAATACACAGCATCATTTATCATCCAGACAAATGCCCATCTTTACTAAACCTTGTGCCAAAATATTCAGCAGAAATAGCTCTGCACTCCAAGTACAAACTCCTAGTACTGACAACAATATCTCATAACACATCTGGAGACTCCCTTTATTCATACCATGTCACAAAGCTTTGCTACAAAATTCCTCTATCTCTGCGGTTCACTGAAAACTCACAACAATTTAAAACTCTTCTACAGCTACACCTAAAAAAATCTCAGATTTGTTATTGCTCTTTAAGAATAATAATCAAATATACAGCTACCAAAAAATAATTTTTCATTTAATTTATATACCTACGATAGGCAAACATAGTCTCCACTTGCCTGTGCTACTCTTCAATTCCTCTTCCTATGCTCTATTAATCCAGTTGTCTACCACTGTTCTACTACTCAGCTACCTTTTTTTCTTATATAGAATAATAACTCATCTTCCATGAAATACTTAACATCTAAATACCTGATAATTATATTTCTGGTAATACAGTCACTTATATTTTTTATAATAAAAAAAATCTACTAAGTTTTATTTTTTCTTTGACATTTTTGAAACTTTGTACTTGAAAACATATTCCTTTCAGTTTTATTAACCCTTACCTAAAACTACTTTTTAGCCCACTGATGTACAGTTGCTTTTTTTCCTGTTTATACCATATAAAGTGTTCATGTAATTATTATCTTGTTTTTCAAAACAACAGGTATATTATAATAGGTACTTAGGTTTTGTTTTTGCTTTATTATCATGTTCTAAGTGTTCAAATGTAGTTATTACTGGAGTTTTTCTCCTTAGGCCTCTGCTGAAAAACGGATTTCCACAGTTTGACTTTCCAAGTAAACAAATGCAAAAAATAAATAAATGGACCTTGGCCCAGGCAGCCTCATTTGTGCTATAGTCTGTCTTGTTTTTTATGTGCACGTGGTATATGGTGCCTTTCTCCGCTGCTGGACAATATACTGTCCTGTCTTTCTGCTTAGCTACCCTACACACTCCAGTGGTCACTATTTGCTCATGTTACTGCCAGTTTACTATCATAATGCTGAAACATAGTTGTTTGAGTAATGACTTAATTGAAAAAATAGTCAGAAATGAAAATTTTGTTCACTCAAAACAATGAAAGTGGTAATGCAGATAATTTGAATTTGACATTATCAACATTTCTCAACCTACCATGACATCTGGTGATTTCCTACAAATGCTTGCAGGAGGGTAAGCCTTCCTGCACCCCCATGTGTGGGGAAGCCCCCTCACACACACCCTCTACAGCCTTTTGACCATCCCAGTTACCATAACTGCTGTCCAAAATTTTGATAGTAAACCCTTACTGCCATATACCCTTGTGTGGAACCTGCATTCTTGTGCATTACCAGTTGTCTTCTCTGCTGCCAATTTGCCTATATGGCAGTTCCAGTAGTATTAACTGTTCTCCATTGTAGTCCCATTCCTATGCTGCATATTGTATCATGATCTCCCACAGCATGGTGAATACACTGTTTGTCAAACTGCAAAAGATTTCCCACCTTGATTATAATGGTAATGAGGTTGTTTAGAATGGTCATCTATGAAATGGTGTTCTAATGCAATGTATTAACAGACACTTTCAAAATCACTGTGTGTATCCTTGCTTGTTCAGTGGCTGAGAGATCTTATAGAAGTCTGTTCATGCATGCACCCTGTAAAGTTTGTAACGCTGCCAGACAATATTATGATTCGTTACAGTGTACACTCTTGTGGCTAGATGATACACATCAAGTGGTTTCCTTAATATGGAGCTGCACACATGAGGCATTTCTTGCCATTACCATGGCTGTGATATTTTAATATGCAGCCTGTTCCCCAGCATGAGGATGGTATGTCAAACCGGACACATGTGTAAGCAGCATATATCTGAATTGTGGTAAAACTTCTACAGTATTTAGCTCAGTGTTGCAAAGCTATGAAGCTTTCTGCATAACTGCATGGTAATGGACTTTATTAATTTTGCTGATGTACCTCTTAAATCTATTCTCAACTGCTAACCAGTATAGAGCTCTAGTTAAGGTGTTTGAAGTTTGTCAATTTATAGAAGTGTTGATATGGTCTTGGTTGTGCTCTCTTTCTGTTTTTGTTGATGGGGTATTTTCACTTCGTCATTCTGCCCTACTTTTGTTCCACTGGACTTTCTGGGTTCATAGTTTAAAGGTCACAGCTGGAGAGGTGGTATGTTGCTGCCTCAGGAGCACTAGCATATAACCTGGAGGAGTTAGATGGATCGTTCTGTTCTTTGAGTAAGGCTAGTGTGAGGATTAAATTTTGAAACTCTTGGGAAATGCGGCATGCATGTCACAAATGCTGGGTTCACAAGAGTGCAGATTTGCAGCATTATCGGTATTAATTAGCCCAGCTATTTCAGCCACTGAAGTCTGTCTGCCATGACTAAATAATACAAGCACTTTTAGAAAGGGAGTGTATAGACAATTGTGATTATTAAACAAGTACTGGGAAGAGATGATGCCATTGTGTAGAAAAGATTTTTTTGTGGCAATTGACTCATCATAGGTTATATATTAATACTATAAGGATTGTCTGGAGAATTTTTTTATTTTACTATATTGTTTTCCAGGGGTCTGAGGGATTTTTATGTTTTATTTGACTAATACTTGAAGATTATTGGGGATTTACTGGGTATCTTCGACTGGGCAAAAACTGTAGGTATATTATAATGGTTACTTAGGTGTTGTTTTTCTTCATTATCTTGTTCTAAATGGGTATAAAATTATAATTTCAAATATTAGATGATCAATTGTGGGATGAGTTTTATGGCAGGCTAAGTGAGAAGATTTAGTTCTAATGATTGTCTTGGCTTTTATTAGTTTAAACGATTTGTTAGAAAATGTAAAACAGAATTACAATCTTTTAACATATTAGTTTAGGTTTGTAGTTGAATACTTTATCTTACAGAGAACATTATTTTGTTTTCTACCAAAATGTGGTATGGTATTTGCCCTTTTAATATTGCTCTTTTTTCTTGCACTTTTTCTCTGTGGTATTGTTCGGTGCTTAATAAATACCTTTCTTTTTTCAGTAAGTGTTGTGAGATCATTTTCATTCCACCAAGTTGCTGCAAAACCATGTATAAACATTTCACTTTAATGTCTTATTCAAGGGCTAGTACTTAAGAAATATAGCATTCTTCTAGTTCTGCATTATGGCTTCTGTAATGGAAGGATGTGGTGTGAAGATAGAACCTAAAGCTTTCTCATCTTCATAGTATCAAAAGATAAAGTGGCAATACAGTGAGATGACTACATCCTAATGGCCCTTTACAGTGAGGTCAATGCCTGTATAACACTGCAAAAAAATAAAGCTGGCAATACAAAAGTAGCCAATAAATGACAGAGGCTGACTGATGGTTCTTTAATGTAGGAAGGCAATCTCTGACATCAAAGAGGAAGTGAGACATCATAAGGTGTGTTGTTTATGTGCAATCTTGTAGACATCAGAGGAATACCCTTAAAAATGTGGCTTCCTCCACACTATAGGCCATCATTATCATATTTAGTGTGGTTCTTCACCATCTTCAAAAGCAGCACCCCTTTATGCATTTTTGCACCATTACTCTCACACTTGAACCTTACTCATCTCCATATATGTCTGTACAGTCACATACATTACCATGTCTTGCATTTCTTCTTTGGTCTAATGATGGGGTGCAACAGTTCATAAAGCACAATGCTCATGCCTTAATCCTTTCACATGAGATTTATTTAACTAATAATAATTTACTGACTGTGCAAGCTCTGAGATTACCATTTAGCAATACACAGCTGCTGGTGCAGAAAAGCCATGCATTTTAGTGGCTTTAAAGGCAGTGATACAGCTATTGTTTGGTTCCAGTAATGAGCTACCATTTTAAATACTGTACTGATCAACCTGAAAATATACAGTCTATAAAATTAATATTTTAATCAGAGTAAAATTGTTCGAGCTGTAAAACTCTCTATGGGTAGTAAATAAAAAGAAAAAAAATACATTCTGGCTGAAGGCTACATTTCATGCCTATACCCCTTCTATACAAAGTATTCATTGCTTATGAGTACAGAAGTAGATATTACAAAGGGTAGAAAAGAAACTGGACAAAGGGTCATGAAGAGTCTGATGGTGGCACTATTTCCAGGATCTAGAATAGATGGTATTTTGAGTACACCATAGAATGCCATGTTTAAAGCCAACACCTGTGGTAGACTGATAACATAAGTAAAGATTAATGGGATGTCAACAGTTGCATCCAACACAAGGAAAACTAGGTAAATGCCTAGGGTTCCATGCTGGATTGGGGGAGTTGGCCTTAAACAAAAAAATAAAGATTCTGCTGCAATATATCTTATATATATTAAAAAAAACCTCTGATTCCCCACAGTCATCACAGCCTCAACCATGAAACTGTAACAGTCATATGGAAGTAGATGCCTTTTCAGGTTCAGCATCAGTCTAAAAATATCAGTAAACAGAATTAAACTGAGCAGGTAAAAGCTGAGCTGGTTCAATAAGAAGTTCAAAAGCAGCAAGTAAAACAAAAGAACCAGCTAACAAGCAGTGCTTAAATACAGTCAGGAAAGTTCCAAATCCCCTGATCAAGTCACATGCCCTCAGCAAGGGTTTTAAAGGTATATCCTCATTTAATCCTTTCACTTTGTCAGATTGTAAAATTAACACCCATTTAACTTTTAAGCAGTCTGTTTTTGTTTTAATATAATCTCCTCTTGCTCCTACATTCAATAATTCCAAAACTAAAACTTAAAAGAGTGTTCAATACCAGTGTTACAAATATGATTATATTGTGTAAAGCATTCCTACTGTCACATCTGCTTATTTCATATGTGTTCCCTGATACGAGTCTTCATCATTCGATTTGTCTTACCAGCATAGTAACATCAACATTGATCACAAACAGCCAAATAGACCAGGTTGCTACTACAGTACAAGAAGAAGTTGAAGTTAAATAGATGTTAATTTTATAATCTGACAAAGTGAAAGGATTAAATGAGCATATACCTTTAAAATCCTTGCTGAGGTCACATGACCTGACCATGTGATTTTGAACTTTCCTGACTGTATTTAAGCACTGTTTGTTAGATTGTTTTTAGATCTGATGAAGCAACTTTGGTGTGAAAGCACTCATCTATTATATACTTTTTAATGTTTTTATTTTTTAGATTAAATGTGTTTTGTATAGTGCTATGTTAACTGGTTATTTTGTTTTACTTGCTGCTTTTGAATTTGTTATTGAACCAGCTTTTACCTAATCAGTTTGATTCTGTTTCCTGGTTTCTTTGTCTTCCTGCTGAATGGGGCATGGCTGAAGGCAGGATAATTGAGTTGATTACAGCCCCAGTGGAGCTGTGTATGTGGCTTTTGCTGACCATCTAGGATGAGTGTTACAGGTCAGTGGTAATCCATTGCTTTTCTGTAATGTTGGAGATGTTCTTTTGGAACCAGAACACTCTAGTGCTGAGCTGCAGGAGTTTAAGGACATTTTCATAGGTTTGGAGACTAATTTCTTTAAATACAATTAGCTGCAGTAGCAGAGACTGAATTTAGAGGCATGCTTATACCATAAAGTTGTTCCAAGGGACATGAGGGTTTTAAGGATACCTACATATGGCAACACATATCCCTCACTGCTGAGAGAATGGCAGACACTAAACCTTGAACTTAGCTTTAATGATATTAAGCTTCTGCTGAGATTCTTTCAACAGACTCAGTCTTCCGTTCTTTGTGATATTAGGAAAGGAATTGAAAGAATTAATGACTTTTATGTTTCAGCATCCTGCAAGAATAAGGTTGATGACCTATTTGTTGATATTGGTTAATATGAAAAATGCCTTCAAAAGGTTAAAAAGAAGTAACTGGCCTGAGATAGGGCAGATTTTTGGGATAGTTGTGTTTTTTCATGGATGTAAATGGGTAAACATTCGACATCTGCGTCACATTCATCAGGAGGTCTTTTGAATGGAAAGGACTCTATTTCTGCTTATTTGACCAATAGAGTTGATGAAGTGTTATGAGTGGAGGGTATAGAGCCTGACACTGAACCCTTTAATGGGAAGGAAACTGTGCCTGCCTTCAGATCTGACAGTGCGACTGGTTCCACATCACACACAGATAATAATCCACCTCATCAGACCATTTCCATTAAAGCAAGTGAGACTGCAGCACTTAAGACAGTCCTGATTCATGATATCCAGGACATATGGCAAGTCAGAGAATCTGGTTCGGCTACCTCAAATTCACAGTCTGCTTCCACCCCTTTTTTACAGCTACAACTACCTGAACTGGTTAACATGAACAGGCAAGTGGGGAGAGGGCACTCACACAGTCAGAACAGATTTGGTTGAAAGAGACAACAGGTGTCAGGTCAACTGGAACTAGGGCCAGCTGTAAGGAACAAGATTCCACAAGCCTAGTGGTTAATATATCTTCTTTGACTCTGAGTAATGAACAGAATGAGGTACTCAATAAGGGTCTTTCTTTCATTCCTGCTAGAGGCTCAGCCTTGCATGAGGTTCTCAATGACTTAAGACTGTTTGTTCGTAAGATCTCGCTTAGGATTCTTTATGATAATAACGCTTATGAGCATACTGGCTTTAGGAAGCCTAACCAGTTTGTTCCGATCATCTCTCCTTTGACTGAGGCATTCTTAAAACTATGTGAACATGTTATTGAGTTCATGAGACAGAAACATTGTAGGATGTTTCATAACTTTACTGACATTCAGTTAAAAGCACTTTTTGAGTTGATTTCAAATGAATATGTTTACATGTGCCGTACAGATAAAGGTGGTGCCACCGTGCTTATTGATACTACCAAATATCTTGAAAGTATGTACTTAATGCTAAATGGTGCTGATACTTATACTGAATGCCATAAAAGTGACGTTACTAAGGTTATTCAGAATGTACATACTAGCATTCATGAACTGTTAATGGAAGGTGTAGTAAGCAGAGATTTGTATGATTACTTTATGGTTGAACTTCCTACTACTTCAATACTATATGGCCTTCCTAAGATTCATACGTGTTTGAGTAACCCACCTGTAGAGCAGTATGTGTGTGTGTATCTTTAAGAAGCTAATCAAGGGCTTGCACAAGTGTATAAATACTGAGAACGTGCAAGCCTGACTGCCATTTTGTAGTTAGCTGTTGAGATGTGAAGATGTATATATGTAAGCTTTGTCTGTTAGTGAGTTCACTATATTTAGATATGCTGCTATCCATCCTGATGTGTTTGTATATATTAAAGCATCTGAACAAAACCCCAAGCCTTTTTGTTTTATGTATTAGAGACGAACAAGTGACACCACCCATGAGACCCATTGTCTTGGGCTGTGGGTGGGTGACTGAACCTTTGTCTATCTATGTTGAAAAGCAGTTACACTCTGTTATTGATAAGACAAATACTGTACTTACAGACATTAAGCACTTTTTGATGCAACTGCTTGACTGGTCTTGCAGAAATAGTATATGATGTTATATTGGTTACCATGGGTGTAATACCCCTTTTTACTGTAATACCTAGTGAGGTAGGAATGCACTTTGTTAGGCTGTTTTTGTCTAAGAAGACTGATTATTCCACAGGTCAGATACACTTGATATGTTTATTGCATGACATTATACTTAGTAATAATGTCTTCATGTTTCATGACAGCTATTACCATCAGAAGGTTGGGGTGGCCATGGGCACCATGTGTGCAAACAACTATCCCAACATGGTACTCACATATTGGGAGTCTCTGTATGTTCTAGACAGAAGTATCTTCTTTTACCAGTACATCTCACATTATGTACTTTTTGTGGATGATGTGTTCTTTGTATGGACTGGCTCAGTAGAGACTCTGAATGAGTTTGTGGACTATTTACATCAGACCACTGATTTTTTTAAAGTTCACATTTATGCATTCCTGAACTTGGATAGATTTTCTTGATGTTTGTGCCTTCAATAATCCTGCTGGATTTGATACTCAACTCTATAGTAAACCATGCAAGAAAGTTAAGCCACTGCACTACCAAGTATGTATCCTAAGTATGTAAAGCATAGTGTGCTGAAAGGGCAATTTTATCGACATGCAAGACTGAATAGAAAGAATGAGAATATGCTTTCTTCTCCTAGCTGTTTTCTTTGTGGCAGAAAGAATTAGTCTAGCTTGATCTAACATATCATATATAACAGGAAAGATTTTAGAATGTGTGTCAAAGGGGATCCAGTACCTGAGAGCCTGGAATGACATGATTAACAAGCCATGGTGATTTGCCAGAGATGGCCTGAATCTGTCTCCCTTGGGCTTCAGGCTTCTGGCAAAGGCTCTTGCCTTCCCCATAGTGCCTTTTTTAGGCAATGCCATGAGGTCAAAATTACCAGCATGAAAATGTCTTCAAAACGTAAATAAAAGAACATGCTGCTAAATGCAAGGAGTCCAAATATGAAACTGTACTCATTGCAAGCATTCTTAACTGAGGAAGAAGCTGACATTTGTGCAGTCACAGAAACCTGGTTCAAAGCTGCAGAGAGCACTCCAGCCATACCAGTTTACTCATCCTATCATTCATTCAGACCCCAAGCCATGGGCACCTAAACAAAAAGAGGTGGAGTTGCAATAAATATAAAAGACATACACAGCTCTAGGCTGGTCAAACAGTATGATGCACAGGAAATACTTCAGGTGCAGTTAACAATTGGCAAAACCCCTATTCAAATCATAGCTAGCTACAGGCCTCCAACTCTGACTCAAGATGCTACTCCACCTATCTGGAGCTCTTTGCATCTATCAAGATTCAACCCTTTACCCTGATCTTGGGCGACTTTAACTATCCAACCCTAGATTAGAAGAAATACTCATGCCAAAACACAAATGTCCAGAGATTCCTTGATTTCATCAATGGAAATGCCTTGGACCATTTGGTTGACACCACCACAAGAGGTGCAAATATCTTGGACTTGGTTAGGAGTAGCCACTGCAGCGTCCCTACAGTGTCATCATCCCTGGTAAGATCCAACCACAAAGCAGTCACTTTCGAAGTCGCCAACTCCCCTGAACCTCAGTAGCTAGGGTCAGACAACAAAAAAACTTCTCCAAAGCTGATTACAACCTCCTGAGCGAAGGCATACACAGCTTCATAGCCCCTCCCCCTCCACAGAAACTAGCACATATGTCCAAACTTACACCAAAGTACTACATGAGCATTTATATAACTGCATGGAATCAGGTATACTAGACAGGATGAAATCCTCCTAATTGGAAGCAATCTCTCCTTAGCCTGAACAAGCAAATAAGAGCACTAGTGAAATCCTCCAATGCAAACTTCGAGTCCAAACTGGCCACATCTACTAAAGACAATCATAAGACTTTCTTCACATATGTCCGCAGTCTCAAGGGAAGCACCCAGATCTGCTCAGAACTGCCGGTCAAGGTCACCACATACACAAACCCTGTAGATATAGCCAACCTACTGGCAGACAGGGTCAGTGAAAACTTCACTCTTCTGCCCCCCTCATCAGAAAAACAGGACATCCCCAGTACCTGTCCACACCCCTTATCTCTAGGGAGCAAGTCATCACTGCCCTCTCAAAGGCAAAAAATACAGCCGCCATGAGACCCGATAACATCCCAGTCTGCATTCCACATTAACTCATGCAGGGACTTGCAACACCATTAGGCACCCTATTCAACCAAAGCCTGAGTACCAGCTTCTTCCCAGCCAAGTGGAGGATAGCTACTGTCATCTCTTTGCACAAAGGTGCAGATGCCACCGATCCAGGTAATTATAGACCCATTGGCCTAACTAGCCTGATCTGCAAGGCCATGGAGCGGATTATCATGGAGCTCATTAACAAGGACATTGGCAATCACCAGACACTTGATTCCACACAGTTTGTTTTTTCTCAAGGGGAGGTCATGCCTGTTAAATTAGGTCGACTTCTTTGAGACAATTTCCAAGGCCATAAATGAGGTGAAGATGGTGCACACCACCTACCTTGACCTGGCCAAGGCCTTCAATACTATTCCCCACTCAGGTATAATAGATAAACTCTCTCAACTAGGCATCAATCCATATGTTAACAGATGGGTAACAAACTGGCTCACTGATAGAACCCACCTAGTCAAAATAGGGGAAGCCACCACAAGTAGTACACCCATAACAAGCAGTGTACATCAGGGCTCGGTCTTGGGGCCTCTGCTGTTTGGGATATACTTCTCAGAGGTGCAGGCCAAATCTAGTGGGCTATGGCTGACCAAGTTTGCAGATGGGGTCTATATCATATGAGTGAATCGCACAAATTGCGAATGCTCATAATATCGAACATAGCAGACCTCAAACTTCCTATTGTGTGAGGCTACACCCCCCACACCCCCCTGATAAATATATATTCCAACTCCGACATCACACTACAGTGAGGAAAGGGCAAATATCCTATTCTTCACTGTACTGTGATCTCAGAAAAAGCACTTTGAGGTCCGGTATGTTCGATATTATGAGCGTTCGCAATTTGTGCGATTCGCTCATATGATATAGACCCTTGCAGATGACTGCAAGCTGGGTGCTGTCATCAGTTTCACTAGTGATGTGGACATCCTCCAAGAGGGTCTCATCCAGACAAATGACTGGTGCCAGAAACATGGCCTCAAACTGAATGCCAAAAAATGTATCATCCTCCCTTTTGGTGAGAACGACGTCAACCACAAATTATCACATTGATAATAAGGCACTAAGCACGCAATCAGTCGTGAGGGACTTGGGAACCCATGTTGATAGCAAACTGATTTTTGACCATCATATTGCCTCCATTGTACGGAAAGCTTTCTTCATGGCTCACCTCATTAGTAAGGGTCTCTCATTCAGGGACAAGGTGATCATAACATCCCTGTATTCTTCACTAATATGACTGATTATTGAATACAATGACCCTTTCTGCATATACCTCACTAAACACATGCAGCAGCTGGAAAGACTGCAGGGATTCCTCACCTGGAGAATCCAGGGCCTCAAACATCGACCCTACACATTTAGGCTAAAAGCCCTATCCCTCTACTCAGTCTTCTACACACTCCTCAGAGGTGACCTCTGTCTGGCCTGCAAAGCAATCTCAGACCCCATCTTGATGGGACTGCTGCATATCCCCAAGTCAAGCTCCACTCAAGAAACCCACACGCAAGACATCAACCTGGTCTGTGACATCAGTAGGACTTTTTGGTGGGACAGATTTGTGTCCCAGAGACTCCCCCTTTTGTGGAATAGACTCCCTCACCTCATAAAGCAGGGTACCTCATTAAACATTTTTAAGTGCAACCTGGATAACTGGATGGGGAACAGAAAATACACCCCTGGGATTCCACCTATGTCCCTGCTGGACAGTGGCATAGGGTGCTGACTTGCTGGAACATGGCCTAAATTCTTGGCTAGGCTTGTATGGGCCTCAGGGCCAATAGCCTAGTAACTTCCTATGATCCTATAATTACTTATTCAAATAGCATTCAACCTGTCTGTGATATCATTAGGAAGCACTGGCATGTTTTGATTACTGATGCCAAATGCAAGTACTTTCATGGTGAAGTTCTACACTTTTGCTATAGGAATAATAGTGCCATTAAGAAATTGCTTTGCTACAGACCTCTAGTTAGCAATAGACCCTGTATCTTGGTTAGGAAAGAAACACATTCATGCAGATTATGTAACATGTGTAAGTACATTCAAACTGAAGATACCTTTTTACATCCTGTTACTGGACGTACTTTTAAATTCAGTTTCTATGGTGACTGTACTAGTAGCAACCTGGTCTATTTGGCTGTTTGTGATCATTGTGGAAGTTACTATGTTGGTAAAACAAATCGAATGTTGAAGAATTGTATCAGAGAACACTTATATGAAATAAGCAGATGTGACAGTAGGAATGATTTATATACGCATATTTGTAACACTGGTATTGAACACTCTTTTAAGTTTTTAGTTTTGGAATTATTGAATTAGGATCCAGAGGAGGTGATATTAAAACAAAAGCAGAATGCTTAGAAGTTAAATGGATGTTAATTTTACAATGTGACAAAGGGAAAGGATTAAATGAGCATATACATTTAAAATCCTTGCTGACGTCACATGACTTGACCAGGTGATTTTGAACTTTCCTGACTGCATTCAAGCACTGTTTGTTAATTTGTTTTTAGATCTGATGACACACCTTTGGTGCGAAAACGCTCATCTGTTATACTTTTTACTGCTTTTTTATTTTTTAGATTAAACAAGTGTTTTATACAGTGCTGTGTTAGCTGGCACACACTTCCATCACCACACAGGAAGAAGTTAATTTGTTTTTGATGCCTTTGAATGGGAGCTTTGCTTTCATACCCACATACCTTTTCATGGAAATGAGACGCTGTAGACAGCAGCTTATTGGAGGTGTGTGGATGTGCAGGGCAGTGTTTAGCATTTGGGGGCCCCAGCCGTCATGTCAAGGGGGGGGGCCCCTAGCACCCAGTCTAAGTATCACTCTGTCACTCTGCCTGTATCCATTTTTATTCATGCTTTTAGTTCATGCGTACTTACACACAGAGTACATACAGACTTGATTATATTATACATCTTATTACATACAACAGGCACTGTGTACCACCATGTCACAAATCTCACAATACACATTTACATTACTTGTAAGTAGGATAGGATACAACAACTCACAAGGATACACAGAAACAACTCTAATGGATAGACAGAATGGATTTACTGTTTCAATCCTTACAAAAAATAAAAAAAAAAAAAAAAACACACCCTCCACAGTTCCCTCTGTTTTTCCCCTCTGTTGCTTTTTCTTTTTTTTTTTCACTTTTTTTTTACTTTTTCTAAGCTTTTTTTTTTATATATAACTTTTTATTTTTTCTTTTTTTAACTTTATGATGGCTTGAACATTTTAAATGATTAAGGAGGAAAGAAATTGAATGTGTTCAGCTTGCTTTAGTTTTCCTTCTTTTCTTTAGTTTTCTTATATTTTTTTTTATTTTCAATAATATATAACCATTTAGGAACTATCCATTAGCCCCTAAATCCATTAAAACTAGATCCCCAGAAACCCCAGCATTTCCCAACCTTTAATAAAAAAAAGTGGAAAAAAAAAAAAAGAATTTTGTCTTTTTTCTTTCAGTGAAGACATAAGTTGTACCCAGGACTCTAAACACAAAAGACAAAAAATTCAAAGCTGACAAAAAAAAAAAAAAAGTCAATTGTGAAGTCACACAGATCCTGTATGGGAATACTGCCTGTGAATACTGCCTGTCTGCTAAATCCTCTCTCGCCTGAGACACCTTTGGGAGATAGAGATGGGGTAAGCACATGTGGCAAATGGCCTGATCATGTATTTCAAGAGATGTGTGTAATATAGTGACATGAAATATATGTACATAGCTCCCCTGCAGCATCCCAACAATCCTAACACAGTAAAGGCAACCAGATGTATATGTGCCTGATGTTTTGTTGTAATGAAAGTGAAAATAAATAATGACTGCTATGTATACTCAGTACACTGGATGTCCACCAGCAGGGCTTAACTAGGCTGGAGCATTATATCATTAAAAAAAATATTTAATGAAATTGTAAAGTTTGTTACTGAAAATACTGTTTCTCATAACTTATTAGCTTTTGTTGGTTTGACAGACATGTTACAAAATATCATGATAACTGGATGTGTGTGTGTTCCCCCTCTGGTGTTTTCCAAGTGTGATTCTCCAGTGTTTCAGGATGGAATATAGGAAACTGTTGCTAACTTCAGAGAAATTACCGTGTTGTGAATATTCTTGTTTAGAAGCAGTCCAAGGAGCTGTCTACAGTCAATGACTTCCTCAGAGTTTCAACTGAGGCAAGCAGAGCTAGGAAGAGGCAAACACTGTACCCTTCACTACAGGAAGCACCTCATTAATGTCTTCCTACCTCAACCTACTGCACTAATGGACAGACATTCCTTAATGTCTTAATTTTCTGATAAATCACTGAAGATAACAGTCAGTCAAAAATTCTAGTCATTAAAGTTTTATAATTGTTGTTTAGAAGATGCATTTCAAGTTAATTATAGTTATCTGGTATTTAAGGCTTTGAGTTATTGACAAACTGCTTCCTGTTGTCAGAAGTACATGGTTTGAATCCTTCTACCTCCATTTACCTACTATGTGGCTTTGAGCAAGTCACTCACGGAATGCTTCTGGGTTATCCTTGAAAAGGGACACTTTGCAAAGTGAGTTTACCTGGTAGGCAAGTAGTTACTAGAAAATGACATTTAAACTTTGGGCCTTTTTGTCTCCTCATTATTTTTGGCTTTGTCCAGAATTCTTATGCAAATATGTTGGGTGGTTTTTCTGTCCATTCCTTGTAAAATGTGTAGCTGCCTGGCAAATCATTGTGGTTTGCAGTCATTGAATAATGACAGGCATGAGTATAAGAGAAACATTTTAATCAGTTCCTGGTTTTTGGGGTTTTGTCTCTGATTTGATCTAAGAAGAGGATAGAGCAGAGGGGGTTGAGATGGGCTCCACTGTATGGTTTAGACAGCAGCAAGGTGAGAAACATTTCTGGCACATCATTTTTTATAAATGCATTCATTCACCTGATATCTGAGGTGTAGTGTTTGTTAAGTGACTATAACTGATGGTTGTGTGTATGCATTAATACTTGGTTTCTGGAACCGACAGTAGTAATAGTGTAAAGGAAAGAACTGTTTGTAGTAAACAGCAACGTCCTCATATGAGCTATATTCTTTGGGAACAATCATTGGTTTCCTTGCTTTGTTGACTGTTGACAACATGTTTTATTTGTCTGTGAATAAACTGTACAGCATGAAGTTTACACGTTTAATGGCAATGTTTAACTGTGAATGCATTTTAATTAACCTTGCTTTTTGCAGACACACTGGTGTGGAATGCACAGTTTAGGGCTACAGCAGTCTCTGTGGTACATAGTGCAGATGAGTAAGGCTATGAGCTGCTTCTGTAGTGCAGGGTTCAATTCCCTCAGCCTTCATTTGTCTATTGTGTGACTCTGACCAAGTCACTTTACCAGACAGTGCTCCCAGATTTCCCCTAAAAAGGGATACATGCATCCAGTGGGCTGTCTCATGCTATTAGCAAATACATTGTACATTTGTCTTTTGAATTCCCGTGTCCTTCACTAAGAAGCTGATTAGTGCTTTACTATATGTTGTTTGACTATGTGTTCTAGCACATCTTTTCATTTAATGGATTGTCAGATGCATTTTCAATAAATATGAGTATCAAGGGAAGGGATGTTTACTGTTACTTGAGTTGTTTACTGCTCATGCTAAGTCTTTTTTTGTCAGTGTTTTTGCTGTAAAATTCCAACAAGTTATTTTGAATTAAATCCAAATTTCTGTGATCATTGTAGAATTAAAAAAAAGAAACAATATGCACACTGATAGGTCTGAGCAGTATTTTATGGCAATTGGGGAGAGACAGTAAAGTAATGGGATACTGGTATGGCTGCAGGGCATAGGTGTCAGTTCATTACCCTGCCTAGGGTCCCATTTGAAGATGATCTGATTTTGGGCATGTTAAATTTGAGATTATGCACATGGGTATGTCTGGTTAACGTGATCTGATTTATTTTTGCTCAGTTTATTGTTGCAGGCAGAAATGGAAAATGTCATCTTCTGTGTCAGAAATGGTGTTTTTTTTTTTTTACCACCAAAGTTGTCCAGAGCAGGAATTTCACTTTTTTCCAAAATGCACTGGCCACGAAGTCAGAGTAATCAAATCTGTAAGTATAAATAACAGAGTCCCCTGCATGAGAAGCATGCATTACTTGTCCATCCCGCACTTTTTGCTTTGTTGATGCTACTGTTTATTTGAAAAAGGTTCTGACAATTAGTAGCCATATTGCCATTACATACCCATTTGCAGTATTTTGAACAAATATATTTAAATAAAAAAAAGCAAATAAAAATGTGTCTTTTTGCTCATTCATTCTCCTACTAAGATGTGAGGATGTAAATAAAAAGAGACAAAAAGGGCAAACACACACACACACACACACACACACACATGCACATATATGATAAAATACAAAAAGTTAATAAAATTGGATTAGTTGCCATTGGAGGGACTTAAAAAGTAAATAGATTGATGCCATGATCTTGATATATCATTCCTAGGATCCAGAATCTTAGCCATGGAAGGTAGCACTGACATAAACTCCTTTCCTCTTTCAGGGGAAAAAAAATATTAAAGAGCAGAAAAAAAACCCCTGAAAGAGTGAAGATGAAAGTTATATGCCAAAATATGAAGTTACAGAAAAAATACAAAGATAAATGGAAAGTTAATCTTGAAGAGAACGGTATAAATATTGGGAACCTTAAAGAGCTGTGGTTGGCAGAGAAAGAGCTGAGAATAGGAACAGACTGACATATGTTTAACAGTTTTAGGAAAAAATGAAAGCCTGGAAGGAGGCAGCCCAGTTTGCTAAACATGGGAAAATATTATAAATCATAATGAACTCTTTACAGACAATATAAAAACAAATTGACAGTGGTGTTACATGGGTGCCGGTTCTATGTATAATTCTGGTATACAGCAATCAGTGAACTAGCTATTGGACAAGTTTTATATATACTAACTTATTGAACAATAAATATATAATTAAAGGAGACTTTAATCTACTGCATTATAATCAGACACTGCAGTTTGAACAGTTGCCATGAGTTGAAGCATTTAGAAATGTAAATTATGATGCTTCCTATAACCAGTTAGCTTTTCAACCAAAGGCACAAATATGCTAAACATATTTTTACCAATTGTTCATATGGTCTGACATCAGTCACTGAGGGCACTGTATTGCCATAATGTGACCACAACCTATTGATGATAGCATTAAATAAAAATGTCAGGCACAGTCACAATCATGCCAAATACATAGTAATGCACTTAGAAATGTGAGACACTTAACATTTCATTTCTGGAAAAATAAAGGCATTTATAGATGTGGTGAATGTATTATGCTATAATTACTTGGGATAACTAAGTGCAGTACTTCCTTAATCTCTATAAGAATATCCAGATGAAAAAACAAAATTATATCAGACAGCCTGAGAAAATTAAGAAATAAAATGATTAGAAAGTACATAAAAACAAGTGAGTCTGGAACAAATATAAAATATAAAAGAAATAAACATGGTTTTAGGAAGAAAAAAACATGGCGACATGAGTACTAACTTACTACAGGAGGCATTCCTGGCTGGCAGTGAAATTGTAGCATATGTGCTAGTCTCTGTGACATCTGGACTTAAAAAAAATGTTATTTTCTGTACTTATGTGTCCCCTATGTTTGCAGAATCTGAAATACAGGTCCTATTGCAAATTCTACACTATGTGCTAAACCATTCATTTTGTACAGTATTGATGAACATTTTGAATTAATCTGTCCAGCACGCTTTGCTTGCCATGCATGATGAGTGACAGTGTCGACTGCCAGAGTGAAGATGACTGCAGCTACAGCCACATAAAGTGACCTAGACCAGGTCCAGGCCTTAATGATTGTGGAAAGACTTATAGCCTAACTGCCCTGACCTTAAAAGTTTTGGATAATAAAGTTCAGCAAAAGCAGCCACATCATGCAATAAGGATGAAATAAAGAAGAAAACCCTAGGACTTGCGTTTTAAAGTGAACTCTGTTCCTGTAAGGAATTTAAGTATGACCATATCCCTGGATGGAATTTAAAGGATGTGTATGTCAGAAGGTGATTTTTTCGGGTCTATATCATAACATCGAAGTTCTCTAGCATCGAATGTTATTATATCGAACCCTAAACACCGAAGTGTGAAAACATCGAACAGTCAGAATAGCTGAGGTTATCAGCCAAATCAGAAAATGTGTTACTTTTGTGAGTACACAGCCCAAAAGGTACCACACAGAATAAACAGTAGCAGTGGTATGAAAACGGTGGATCTGGATTCCTACAAATTGTCCAGAAGAGATGACAGACCACAATACAAAAAATAAGGAGACAATGAGGAAAAGTAGAAAAGGAAATTAGTAATGGAGAAGTTAAATAAATAGAAATTGAGGTTATGGAGTACCTGTGAAGTGAAGGATTCAGTGTAGAAAATCTAAATCAGAAAGCACCACAACAGGATGGAGCAATGGATATCCAAAGTAAGGGGAAACCAGTGGAACAGAAAGCAATTGGTCAGATGCCATATGAAGATATTTTGGAGCCTTCCACATAAAACCAGTGCAAACATTCACTTGAAGCTAGACAGCAAGGGAAGGAACATGCAACTATGGAAACGCTGATGCAGTCAATGTTGAGAGTGATAGGCCAGTGACTTCCCATATGACAGAGCAACAGATGACACAGGATGAAACTGAAGAGAATGTGCCACAGGAAGATGCTTTAGAACTTTTCATAGAATACCCACAGGAAATGGAAAACAAGGGATGTGCCCTCAGTATAGAAGAAAATGAGCTAAGAGAAGAGTTGCTTGATTTAATAGACATAGATAGATATATTAAGATCAATGAAAGAAATAGACTGCAGAAGGTCAATACAACCCAAAAAGTCAGAAGTCTAATAAAACAAATGAACACAGTAATTAGGACTGTCCATAGAGATCCATGTGATATAACAGAAGTAAACAGGATATATTACTGTGCAGCTAAATTAATAACTGATAAAGTTCTACCACAACAACGTTGGGTAGTGAGGAAAAGGAAGGGGAGAAATCAAATACCATTGTGGAAATATGGAATAGAGAAAACTATAAAGCAATTAAGACAAGAAGTGTGTCTGTTAGAAGACTATAGAAGAGGGAATAGATCAACAAAAATACTAAGAAAGATAGATGTGATAAAAGCAATGTGCAGTATTAGAACAGTCTGTGCAGTATTAGAGCAGACAAGGATCTATCATGCACTATGGCAAATAAACTATACATTTCAGCACAGGCAGAAAAACGTAGAAGATATGTTGATAAATATAAAGGAAAAGTACAAAATAAGCAATTTATTGATGACTCAAAAAGGTTTTATAGAGAATTGGGAAACAAGGTAAAAGGAATTGAAAGACCGACAAAAAAGGAAGAAATAGATACATTTTGAGAAGTATCTATAAAGATCCTGTAGAACATAACAAAGAAGCTAAATGGATAGAAGTAAAAAAAAAGAATAAGACATTTAAAGGTACAGGATATGAAATGGGATGAAGTAACTGACAGAGGGATTGAAACAAAGTTAAAAAAAGCCTCTAATTGGAAAACCCCAGGCCCAGATGCAGTAACTAACTTTTGATTAAAAGTATTAACATATTTGTGCAAAGATTTAGCTATGACTAAGAACTATTTATATGCACACCCCAAACAGATACCATCCTGGCTAACAACAGGAAAAAACAATGCTCCTACTTAAGAGTAAACCTCCAAGCTACCCTAAAAAATTATAGACCAATAACTTGTCTTCCGACGACATATAAATTATACACAGGAATAGATGGTAACAGAGTTTATGGTCATTTAGAAGAAAACTCAACTATGGCAGTAGAATAAAAGGCAATAAAAGAAAGTCATATGGAACAAAGGATCATTTATTGTTAAATAAAGTCATAGTGGAGAACTGTAAAAAGGGGAAGAATTTAAGTATGGCATGAACTGATTACAAAAAAGCATTTGATAGTATCCTGCATTCATAGATAAAAAAGTGCTTAAAAATGTATAAGATGCACCCTACACTGATCGACTAAATTACAGTGGCCATGAAACAGTGACAGACCACTTTGCAATTAAGCCATGATAAAGGACAAATTATTATCCCAGGGATAAACATTCAAAGGGGGATATTCAAGGGTGACTCTCTGTCACCGTTGCTATTCTGCAAAATTGCCCTTATCCCATTAAGCTGTTTACTTAACAGATTAGGCCACAGCTATAATTTGGCTCCTAGAAAACAACAAAGTGTAAAGATTTCTCATCTTCTTTTTGTTGTTGTGTCTTTCGGCTTTTCCCGGTTAGGGTTCGCCACAGCGGAACTCCGGTCCGCTAATGATTGGCAGTAGAGTTTTATGTGCCAATTTGCCAGCTCTGATGCACAGCCTTCAATGAAGGTATGCCCATTCACGCATGTCTTCACACAGAAGATGCTCTAGCTGAGAATCGAAAAGGACTGTCTTACTGTGAGGTGACAACACTACCGCAGCACCACCACCGCAGATGATTTAAAACTGTATAGCTCATCAGATGAGGAACTGAAAGCACAACTGCACATTGTCAAAACTTTTTCAGATGATATAAGAACATCATTTGGTCTTGATAAATGTGCAAAAGTAACTTTTAAAGTAGGAAAACTGCAGCACCAGGAAAACATCACTTTGGGACAAGAATGTGATATAAAAGAATTTGAGCAAGAGGAAGTGTATAAATATTTGGGAATTGATAAAAGATCAACAAATGCAAATAAAACTTAGCAAGGAATACTTTAGAAGACTTAAATTAATCTTGAAAACAGCACTGACATCTAGGAACAAAATCCAAGCTATAAACCAATTTGCTCTTCCTGCCCTTACTTACAGTTTTAGAGTGATTGACTGGCCTCAAAACATGTTGGATAGATTAGATAGGAAAACAAGAAGGATGCTTCATGCTCACCAAATGATTTATAAAAATTAGTGTATACCAAGATGATATATTCCCCATTTCCAAAGGAGGGATGGGCCTCCTTGAAATTGATTACATGTATAGATCTGCAATTGTGGGACTCCACACATATCTGCCGACCTCACAAGTCCCAAATGTAGTGAAAGTTTTGAAACATGAGGATAATAAATCTCAGATGACTTCTCTGCTTAATCTAGCATGTGCAAAAAACAACAGAAAGAATATAAAGTGAAGGACCAGATGAGAAGGCAAGAAATGTGGAAAATGCATAAATATAGGTGCAAGTATAGAAAACTTCTGGAAGAACCTCATGTTGAACAGGAATGAATGGAAGACTGATTAATGAGAGGCAAATTCAAACCAAGGGATGAAAGGTTACGATTAGCTGCCCAAAATAGTGGGCTACATACACGCTGGTTTACAAAGTCCATTGAACATGTGGGAGTAACAGACAAATGTAGATTTTGTAAAACCAAATTGGAAACAGTCCCACACCCCGTTGATGTTTGTGACATACTAGAGGCAGAAGGACTGAATATCAAAAGGCATAATAATGTGGCAAGACTGTTTCACTGGGGGTTTTGCAAACATTGTGGTATTAAAGCCACTGAAAAACACTGGAAACATGATCCACAAAGCATCACAGAAATTATGAAGTTTATATCACATGGGATCACCCATTACCAACAGTTCAAAAGATAGATGCTAGAAAACTGGATATAGTGGTCTATGAAAAAGAGACAAAAGTAGTATTGATCATTGAAATTGCCACACCCAGTGACTATAGTGTGCTGTGTACAGAGAGGCACAAAGTAATAAAATATTGGGATCTGCAGGCAGAAATGAGAGCAATGTGGAAGAAAGATACCCAGACAGTTCTAATAGTAGTAGGAGCAATCAATCTTATAAAAAAGAATCTACAGTCATGTTTAGATATGTTATTAATCCATATAACTCCATACGAGTTGCAGAAGGAGTCATTACTGGGCACATTACAAATGCTGTGAAGAGCACTTTTGGCTGACATCCAAGACTGAAACAATACTAATTTCATGAACTTTAATCGTAATTTGACTTAGGAATGGGATCCATTCCCGTTATGGTATTAGAAACCCAAAAGATTTGGAGAAATTAAAAAGAATGTGCAGTGAGACAAAAGCGTATCAGTGACAATAATCAAGGTCAGTTAGATTTTTTATCTGGTAACATAGTTTACATACAAATCTTTTATTCAACTTTTTCTTTTTTATTGGATGTTATAGGCTGTTTTCGTAACTTAAGTTTGGACAGTGTTCCATATTGGTGATAGTGATGTATTTTCCTTTATTTAGTTCTGTTTGTGAATGAACTACATTTTTAGGAACATCCTATTATCTTTTTTGTATATGTTTTCCTTATTCCTTTCTTAAGGTAGTTTTACTGGGCATAGGAAAGATTACTGATCTTGTTGCTAAGTTAGCAAAATGACACATAATTTGTAAGGCATTCTTTTATAATTGTCTTTCCTTTCTTCTTTTTATTTTTCCTAAAGTAGGTAATTTGCCTGCATTAATATTTTACATCTGTATCTGCATATAGAGTTTAATATGTAGTAGGATATTGTGTAACACTGTTAATGTCAACATATTAAATGCCTCCAAACAACACACAGCCTGCTTAGCTTTCAACTGGTAACCTCTAGCTTTCAAGTGGTAACCTCTAGGACACAGCTTTGATTCCGTAAGCTAAGGTTAAGTGCCATCCATGATGTCTGTTAATCAGCCAATATGGATATAAATTTCATAATTCTGCTAAATTTTTGAAAATAGAGGTTGTGATTTTCGTAAGGGGCATGCTAGGTTAGAAGGTTAAAGCTCACGATAGTGATTATGATGGCATATTGGTTTTATCTTTTTTTTTTCCAAAATCTCATTATTTCAATTTTATTTTTTTCCAAATAATAACAACAATACAATAACTTAAAAACACAAATAAACAGTGCAAATACATATCTAAAGAAAACAGACAACAATCTTGTTTCGAGAAAATTATACATATATAAATATATATATATATATATATATATATATATATATATATATATATATATATATATACAATATATACACTAGAAGTCACTACGTCGTCAAGTAGAGTATGAGAATTCTTATGTTCATTTGGTCTCATAAGGGCTAGTGGAATGGGGATAGTCTATATAGAAAGTAAAGATAGAAATTCAACCATTTATTGTATGGTTAGGGAAAATATCTAGATACACATATACAAAAAGAAGGAGAAAGATGCAAGAAAACTGGTTATACTACATTCATTTCTTATTAAAAGGTTAGCTTTTCATGTCAATTTGTGGGCGAATTTTATTTGTCAAGAATTATATCTAGTAAGTAACCCCAATATTTTTGGTAATAGCATTTGTTTTTTGTTTTTGAATAAACTAATTTGTGAGATGAGATATTTTTAATAGCAAGATTGCAAAAATGTTCCCATATAATTGGTGACATGACATTCCAATTCTTTCTAATAAAGAATTTAATAAGGGCACACATCATAATAAAGACATGTTTTAATATTTTTGGAAGTTGATTGATGTTAATGTGCAATATAGCTGTCTCCCATGTAAGGGCTGATTTTTCATATCCCATCTTCTCTAATCTTACTCTCAAAGAACACAATAAGTTGTGTATCTTAGTACAGTTCCACAAATATCAGCTGCTTGATCCGGACAATGGAGACATATAGGCAAAAAGTTAGGATTGAATTTATTTAATTTAGATAAGGTATAATATAGATTGTTATTTACCATAATTTGTGTATATAACAGCTTCTTGAAATGAATGAATTTGATTATATTTTCAATGGCTAGTTTCTTATTTTCTTCAGTCAATGATTGATTTTTCATTTGCCAATAGTTTGAAAATAATAAAGAATTATGATGTTTTGCGCTCATTACAATTTTATAAGTCCTAGAAATTGTTTTCCCTTTAATCACAAGATTTTCAAGTATTAATTTAACTAAATTTATGTTCTATAAGTCAGTGTGTATTTATGAGAATTTAGCATTTATAAGATGATGAAGTTGGTTAAGGATAATACTATATTTCTTAGGAAGTTTGAATTCAAGTCTCATTCAGAGTCTTTGCATTGGCATATATATCCCATATTGTGTAGTCTTTTATCAGGGGGTAGATTGTTAGATTTACGGGTTTATTATTTATTAGTAGATTAGGATTTAGGTGTAACAGTTGTATAAGGGCAAAAGCATCAGCTAATTGCAATGATTTAAATAGTTTCTGTGTTGTAAGAATCATGTTTTTAATTAGTGGGTGTAGATTCTTTGTGTATATGCTAGCCTGGTTTAAATTCAAGAATGGTAGGGATTTGATATTATAGCCAAGGGATTTCAACTGTTCATACCAGATTTTCATCCACTGGGGTGTCCAAGTATTTATATATGAGTCATAGTTTATTATTTGTATTAGTCTGTAGACAGTAATTATACTATAGTAAAGCTTAAAATCAGGCAACCTCAATCCCCCCTTATCTTTGGCGAGTACAAGTTTTCCATATTTAATTCTGGTAGATTTGGGATACCATAAGAATCTTGATATAGCTTTTTCCATGGCAAGGAAGAAGTTTTGGGAAATATTTGAAAAAGTAGCATTTAATTGAAAGAGTATTCTTGGTAGAAAATTAATCTGTAGAGACATATTGATGTTCTTCCATCTATCAATATCATTTTGAATACTAGTCCATGTACTTAGTAGGTTATTGTTTATAATATCTTTGAAGTCCGAAGTAAACAGTATTCCTAGATATTTTATCTGCTAGTTTATTTTGATCTCACTCATGGAAAAGTACATTTTTTTATGACCTATAGGATTGAGGGGAAATATGTGTGAATTGTTTAAATTTAAGTTATAGTTTGAAACTACCGAGAACTCATCAATAGCTTTAAGTATTTTTGGGAGGTCAGTAGTGGGGAGTTGGAAGTATATATTTAAGTCATTGGCAAAGGCCAAGTATATAGGATTTGTAGTGTGAATTCTGGGAATATGATTCATAGGTTCAAAGGTTCATAGGTTGGTACTAGGCTATCAGCTCTAGGGCCTATACAAACCTAGCCATAACAATTCCCTGGCTATTTCTTCCCACACTATTTACTTCCCTGGGCCCCTGTCTAGCAGGGTGACTGATGTGATCCCCAGGGTGAATTTCCTTTCTCCCATCCAATCGTCAAGTTTCCTTTTGAAGAGGGCCAAAGAGGCACTCTGCTTGACATGTATGGGCAATCTGATGAAAGTTATTTTGTGAAATAAACAGAAGGAGGAGTTTTAGATAAAGATTAAATAGGTATGGCAAAAGAGAACATCCTTGTCTTGTACCATTGGATAAGAGTATAGGGTTAGTTATAAGTTTGTTTACCTGTATAGTGGTAGAAGCTTTCTGATACAGAACCATATAAAGACAGTATATTAAAGAGAAGAGAAAGTGTAAGTTTACTCTATCAAAAGCTTTGGTTGCATCTACTATAAGGGCATATCTGGGACATTTATCACTATTAAGTAGTTTTACAATGGTATCTAAGAGGAGAGTGTTGTCACTTGTGTGTCTGTTTGTCATAAAGCCCATTTGTTGTGGGGAAATAATAGAGGGGAGTATATTCTTAAGTCTATTTGCTATAACATGGGCTAATATCTTAAGATCAGTGTTTATGTGGGTTATTGGTCTATAATTTGCTGGATCTGTTGGGTCAGAATGTGATTTAGGAATCAACACTGTCCTGGAGTTATTTAAGTATTTGTCTGTTATACCATATTGTATTATGTAGTTGAAAACTTTTAATAACACTTTGCAGATAGGTTCCATGAATAACTTATAAAAATCAGATGTGTATCCATCAAGCCCAGGGGATTTATCTAGTTTTAGTTTGTTTATTGCAGCTTTTATCTCTTTTAATTGTAACTGTGATTTTAAGAGTTTCCTTTGATCTTCTGTAATTTGTGGAAAGTGTATATTATGTATAAAATCCTCAAATCTGTCTGTAGATGGTGATAAGGGTATATTGTATAATTTCTTATAAATATCTTCAAAAGCATCCACTATATCTTGGTCTTTATATTTCACCTGTCCTTCATATTTTATTTCTTTGATCCTAGGAGGTCCACTTTTTATGTTATTTAGTCTAGCTAGGAATTTTGATGGTGTTTGAGCTCATTCTGAATATTGATATATTGACCTTAATTCTCAAAAGGATATATTTTATAAATAGTGTTTGTGTAATTGTTTTTGCCAATCAATTCTTTTTTTCCTCAAGTTCTTTAGAATATTTTTCCTGAAGTTCTAGTTCAGCAGTGTTTATTTGATACTCTAGTTAATTCTTAAGATTGTTATATTTTTTTGAGCCATGCAGATTTTTGAATAATAATAATACCCCTGATGACCACCTTGGTAGCCGCCCACTGTATGTCATATGGAATTTGAGTGGATATAAAATCATTTTGGCGTTGGGCTAGGACATTCTGAATTTCTTGTGTTGTTTCTTGGTTTTGTATAATTTTAGGATTTAATATCCAGGTATTGAGATAGGAACTATTTTGTTTATGGGCTTGAAAGTTTATTAAAAGTCTAATTTTGGAATGATCTGAAAGAGTTCTAGGTGATACAGCATAATTTAATTTGTTAGAAAGGAAAGCAAGGGAAATTAGAAAAGCATCTATCCTGGACCAAGTTTTACGAGTGGCTGAAAAGAAAGTGAATCTTGATATTGTTTTATCATATTGAAATTTAACATAAGGGTCAACTAGTTCAAATGTATTTTGTAATTCTTCAAGTGCTGTTGTGGTAGATTGTGATTGTCTGTTTTTATTATGCAATCTATCCTTATCTAAATTTAGTAAAGCATTCCAGTCCCCACCTACAATAAACAGATGATTTGGGTATTTGGCTAATATATTAAAGATCTCATAAATGAAGAGCTGTTGATTTGAGCAGGGGCTATATATATTAAGAAAGAGTAATGGTTTGTTCAAAGTATGATATTCAGTAGTAAATAATACCCATCGTCCCTTTGAGTCAGCTTCATAGGAAGTAATCTCTCCTTGGAAGGATTTATTTACTATAATGGCCACTCCCCTGGACAAAGAACTATAATTTACAGAAACTATTGTTTTAACCCATTTTCTTTTCCTTTTCCTAACCCAAAGTTGGTCATCTAAGTGAGTTTCTTGCAAGAAAGTTATATCAGCCTTAGTTTGGTATGCGAGGTGCATGATTAAATTTATTTTCTTTTTTTCTACCATCCCTTTAACATTCCAAGAGTCTAGGGCTATCATTTTTTATTAATATTGTTGAAGTTTCTCATTAGTTGATACTCAAAAATACAGTTATAAACTTTGTCTGTTAGTGTATTTATCTTAAGAATAAATGTTGTAACTTCTATACTCCTAAACTCTAAATAGGTGCCTAACCACCCATCCCTCTGTATTAGTAAATGTGCATGAGTTAAGAAACTAAAAGAGACTATTATTTTAGCAACAAGGAGTAAATATTTATCAGAGGGATGTCAATAATACCCATACTGTTCCAAATGCGAACAGTCATCAGCTAACAGACTGTGCCCATCCCGCTCCTTTTATTTATGTACTGCATATTCATTTTCATACTTCTTAAAATATTATGTTAATTGTACCCTTGGATATTATATAGAGAGAAAGAGAAAAGTAGCTTTTATAAAATGTTTTGTAGTACTAGCAACATATTATAATTCTTAACATTTCAAGAGTTATTAAAGAGTTTACAAAACAATATTTTCAAAAAACAAGTACAATATATGAACATTTAAAGAAGGCAGCACTTTAAAATTCAACAACATTTGCATTATTCTTGCTAACAGCAACTAACTGTGGTTCTTTAAAATGTATTGGAAACTTCGTTTAATACTGCACTGGCAAAAGCCATACAAGCACATCATTGTGAAACTCATATATTATTAATTAACCAGTGCCATCTACTGGACAAACAGGGAAAAAAAAAGAAAAATCTTTTTGTACCTTGCTCATAGACACATTTAAAAGTAACTCAATGGTTATGCCAGTAGAATAATGATTGTACATTCTAAACATTTAAAGAAGGCAGCACTTTAAAACTCAACACCATTTGCATAATTTTTGCTAACAACAACTAACTGTGGTTCTTTAAAATGTATTGGAAACTTCATTTAACACTGCACTAGCAAAAGCCATACAAGCACATCATTGTGAACTCATATATTATTAATTAACCAGTGCCATCTACTGGACAAACAGGGAGAGAAAAAAAAGAGAAATGTTTTTGTACCTTGCTCATAGACACTTAAAAGCAACTCAATGATTATGCCAGTAGAATAATGATTATACATTTTAACTGAAACTACTAATGTCTAGTATTTACACTACTTAAACTATTATATCAAAGGTTATATCCCATTATTTAAATGTAGTTTAACACTCTTTTTTGTAAGCTGTAAATGCACTTTAAAGTCATTTCTCCATGCAGTCAGTGTTAGGTAGCTTTCCAACTTTTAAATGTAGAAGGCAGTTATTAAAAGACAGTACCTTAAGTATTACAGTGTAGCAAAAATGTTTTCTTTACAGGAAGGTAAGCATAGTTATTTAGAACACATTCCACATCCATTTGCTTGACGTTTCCTATAAGAGTAGTATATTCTTCTGTCCTGTAGTTCTTTGGAGTTGTAGCACTTGTTTAGCCTTCCAAATGTTGTTTTTGGATCAAAGGATATGAAAAGAGTTGTCTCAGGCAGGATTTACTTTAAAGAGACACAGAAAGGTGGATTTTGCCTGGTCAGGTGTTTCCAGGGATATTTTTTTTTCTTTGTAATAAAATGTTAAAGTTGCAGGATATTTCATTTGGAAATTAATCTTATTTTCAATGAGGTAAGTGTAGTATTTACTGAGTTTCTGTAAATTTTGTTTAATTTCTAAAGGAAGATTTTGAGTAATCGTAATTTTATGTGCTCTCCATGTAACATTCTTTTTAACTTTATAAGCTGACAGTATCTGTTGAACATGTGCTGAATTAAACAGTCTGATGTAGATTTGTCTTGGAAGGTCACTTGTTTGTGTACACTTTACAGCTGTATGGGCTCTTTCAATCACTATCTCATCCAGGAGATCTTTATTAGTCAGAAGAGAGCTTAGTATTTCTTTTATTGTTGGAATAAGTTGTGGATTATCAAAGCTCTCTGGAATACCTCTTATGATACAATTATTTCTCTGGCTTCCAAGTCTAGCATTTTTTGCTGTAATTCTTTAATTACGGTGTCATTGGTTTGTGCTTTTTGTTGCAGTTCATTTATTTTTATTTCATTGTCCATAACTTTAGCTTTATTTTGTTCTAGCCTAAGCACAATTTGGTCCAGAGTAGAGCCAAACGTAGTTAGCTTATGAGAGAAACCCTGCACTTCTGTTTGTAAAGGTTGTAAAGCAGTTTTCAGATCCTCCAGTGTTAAAGGTTGTTCCTGTTTTAATCTTTGACACATTTTACCAGCTTCTTGTTGTTGCTTGTTAATTTTTTGCCTTTTAGAAGTGGTTTCTTTCTCAGGAGTACTAATTGCAGACAGTTTGGTTTTGTGATTACAGTTTCCTTTCGATCTGGCTGATTCTCTATTAATCTTGTATAGTTAGATTCCTAGTAGTAGTGCAGAATTTTAAATAAGTCTTGTTATGAAAGTTGTTTTTCTTCTTACTTTCCTCTTATTAGGCCTGTTGGTCTTGAAGAATCCACACCATGCGGCTCAAGGCTCTATTTCCAACAAGTAATTATTTTTCCTTCAGAATGAGAGAATTTTGGAAAAATAAAGATGAAACAAGTAAGTACTCATATTTCTGCTTTAATCCATTGATGTTTGGTATACTTTCCCAAGTGATGCACTGGTTTGAAGTCAGATTATAGTATAGGAATGCAGGAGCAGCACTGTCAGTGTGCTTACAGGCTGTCCACCATTTTGGAATCATATTGGCTTTATCTTACCTAGGTAAGGTATGTAGACAATTTGTATCAGATGTTGTCATAGGTCATATCTTAGTCTATCCCTGCTTTTTCTGTACTTTATTTGCAGTACTTGGAGATATTAGTTGGAGAGACCTATTAGTTGTTATTGGTGGTTATTTAAGTTTTGTCTCAGACTCTGCTAATTATCATCTCTGACGAGATATGCATTAAAGTACCAAACTTACTTTTCAGGAAGCTGTCCCTTTAAGGCTGGCTTTACCTGGTGTAGGGATATTCTATAACATTTATCAGATGCACGTATGTATATATATATATATATATATATATATATATATCTATATATATATTGTAGTAGGTGGAATCTAGAGTGTTATATCGAGTAGCTGTTTTTATATTGATGATAGTGATTCATTGTATAGCCGAGCGGTAGCTACCTTTAAGAGGCATCCCTCTATGGGGTGTTCCGCTCGGCAAAATGGTACTTTATAACATTAGTTAAATGCAGGTATCATTTTAATTGGTCAGTTTTAATAGTCTAATTTTATAAATCTGAGCAAGTGTAGTAATTGTATTTGGTCTGAAGAAGCGGTTACCATTTTAGGAATTAAAGTGTTATACCCTGGCCGTGTTTCAGTACCTGTATGTTTTTATTCTTATTGCATTTATATTCAGTCATTTCATGTCCATACCATTAATCTCGGTAGTTGATGTGGTTTGTTGTTGGATTTTAAAAGCACCAAAGGTGTCACTTAATCTTGCTGGCAAATGTGGACTGTCAGTTTTCTGGTAATTAATTCAAGCAGAAGACTCTGGTTTTATGGTCTTCAACACCAAGTCAAATATCTAAAAGTAAACTGGATTTCCATCTAGTTTATGAAAAACATATCTGCATCTAGTGATGTGATGGCAGCAAATGGATCCATTTCCTGGGTCATAAAGCAATAAGATTCCATTACATCCTATTAAAATGGTGCCAATTAGAAGATGTTGGAGGGTTGAAACAGTTGCTCTTCAAGACCATTGGTCACGTGAATTGCTATTGCCTATTGTAAATAATGCTAATACTGTTGATCTAGTTGGCAGTATGTCTCCTATTCTGTGTGGAAAAATCTTAAAATAGAGGCAATTGCATGCTGTTGCACTGAAAAATCCAGGCTGTTAACTGCTAGAAAATGCAAACAAAAGAAGAAAGGAAATCATGCCCCCAGACTGCATATCTTGTGCGTAAAATGTAGTTTTGTTTGGAGGGAATATTAAACTGAATGTACAATGTATAAAAGGAAATTGCCAGGTTTACAGAAAGCAGCAACATGATGGGCATTGGTGTAGTCTTGAAATAAAGGCAGCCCAGCTCCAAGAGTTCTTTAATGTATAGACGAAAACACTAATGGAGGCACAACCTCCATTTAACAAACAAACAAATAAAATAAATATCCTTTTTTGACACGTCTCTTCAAAATCAAGGAATATTTCAGGTCCTTAAATAAATGTGGCTGTCTCCTTTATCTTGTCAACGTTCTGTTTAACATGACTACAAGACAACAAGTGCAGAACAACTACCTTTTCATTCCTTATACCTCCCCTTCTTCATTTACTTCCTTACTGCTATATATTTCTCTTTCCTGATTTTCTTTCTAAATATACCATAAGCCTGCTTTCCTTCACTTCATATTGCAATTCCTATTTGTATTAGACCAACTTACCTTTAATTTCTATACAAACTTGCTAAAATTTCTCTAAATATTAAATGATTGTCATATACATTGTATTGATTCTTATCCTGTGTTTTTATATTATGTCTAATTTGTTACAGTTATTTAAACTGCAAATGCATTTGTTTTACTTTTGAAAATTGTAAAATTATTGTTCTTAAACTGCTTTGTAATAATTTAGAGCTTTTTCCCCACACCTCCACTGAAAATGGTCTTTTACCCAGTTGGACTTTCCCTGTAATCAAATGTCAATGAATAAATAAATGAATAAGACCAAGCAGTGATGCTGTCTGCATCAGGTGGGAAATGTCTCTAGCATTAAAGAAACTCAAGGATATAAAGTTCCCTGGCCTAACAGTTTAAAATGTTGCAGTATATCAACTGATATAGAAATTGATCTTAATGGGTTTGAATGTAGCAATTTCTGAAATATCAATATTTGATGATTTACCACAGTTCATAAGTGGTTACTAGGCTAACAACCCCAGGAGGCTTTTTTAAGTCTATCCATGCTTCCCAAATGTATCTAAGAAGTTTCAATACCATAGTGTTATTTTAAGTGAAATATTTTGGTTTGGGTTTGGGTGGTCCAGCATTTATAGGCTATCTCTGTCTACTAGAGACATAGGTGCCAGACCAGTTCTTAAATTTTTCTGACTCTTTGCAAATGCGAGAAGGTGAAAATAATGTTGCTTGGGTTTCTGTTCAGCAGCAGGGAAAGCCAAGAAGGGGTCGCTACAAGGGGAAGAAGGATCGTTGAATTTGTTTGCTGAACCCGTGAATGGTGTATGTAGTGGTGTTATTCATTCTGAAGTTGCAGCCAGTTTTGTTTTGGACTCATGTAATCCTGTTTTACTTGATGCAAGTGATTGTGTATCTGAAGAATCAAATGTTTTAAAAATGATTAATTTGTCAGATATGCAGTTGAGTGATTCAACTATTTCTTTGCTAATGAAAGGTACAAAGTTTGTACCTTTTAAAGTGCCATCATTGGCAGATGCACTCATGGAGGTGAAAAAATTCTGTAGAAAATTGCATCTGATTGTATATTTTGATAAAAGTAAGAATGCTGTAAATGATGAGGCTGGGATAGCTGAGGATGATCCGCTCTTGAATGTTTCAATTTATGATGACCCTACAGATGAAGAAAATGTTTTTGACTTATTTGTCTTTAATCATGATGATTCTATACAGGAAGAAAATTGTTCTGATGTTAATTTGAATGCTGAGGAGTTTTCTACAGTGTATGAGAAATTGTTGGTACGCCATTTACCTATTGTCAGCAGTTTTATGCCACCTAAGCTCTCCTCTGCTGTAATTCTTTTCGAGCAAATGCTCTTGAGAACAATTGAACATGACTATCAAACATTTGTTAAGAGTAAAAAAATTTATAATATTACCAAAAGTGAGTGGGAATGTTTAAATGAGTTGAGAGGAAATTTGAATGATTATGTGTTTAGGCAGGCAGACAAGGGGGGGGGGGGTAATTGGGTTCTTATGAGTAGACAAAAGTATAAGAAAATGGTATATGATTTATTAGATGTTAGGGAAGATTATATTAAATTAAATTATAACCCAGTGAATGAATACAATGCACAGTTGTTGGAGCTTTTGAAAAGAGGGGAGCATTTGGACTTCCTTACTAGGGAGAATATTAAGAAGTTATTTGTTGCAAAACCTTATGAACTGATTTGTTATGCCGTGCCTAAGATACACATAGACATAACTAACCTGCCTGGGAGGCCCATCATCTCAGGGGTAGGGTCATACTCATAAAATGTAGGTTTATTTCTAGATTCTTTGTTGAAGAAATATTTAAATAAAGTGCGTGCACATGTTACTAATACTGAAGAACTTTGTAAGGTGGTTAGTGTAGTGGAATGGCAAGATGACTTTTACTGGGTGGTTGTAGATGTAAATTCACTCTACACCAACATTCAGACAAAATGGGGTCTAGAAGCCATTTGGGATATTATGGGTGATGGACCCAAAACTGCTTTTGTCACCAAGTTGCTTGAATTCTGCTTAACTTATAATTATTTCAAATTTGAGAGTAAGGTATTTTTGCAGCATAAGGGTACAGCTATGGGGGCTTCTTATGCCCCAACGTATGCTATTTTGAATATGAGGTACTTTGAAAAAACATTCATCTATTGCTCTGAATTTTTCAAGAAGTATATTTTGGTTTATAAATGCTTTATAGATGATCTTATTTTTTGTGTAGGGGTGATGTTAGTGAATTTGATTAATTTTTAAGGAGTTAAATCAAAATAACCATGGTTTGAAATTTTCTATGAAAAAAGGTGAATCGTGTATTCAGTTTCTCGATGTAGTACTTTATGTGGATAATAGTAACAGAATTCAGTATAAACCTTTCAGGAAAAATACATCAGTTAACAATTTCTTGTATGCAGACAGTATGCACCCACTCCCCCTCATTTGGTGAAATCTTAACCCTTGGGTGAATTCAAGCAAATTATTTGGAATACTTCTGAGGAAAAATTTTAAAAGAAGTTTGTGATGGAAGCAAGGGATAGACTTATGAAATGGGGGTACAATGTGGAACACTTATGTCAGGCTTATGACGAGGCATTTAGAAGAAGGCATAAGAATGTAGGTGAGAAAAGGAACAAATTTGTTATGAATAAGCATTTGGTCACCAATGCTTTTGATGATAAAGTGTTGTTCTTTGTTTCTCAGTATTCAGGCTTTTCAGAAGTGATGAGAAAAGCGATTTTGGATCTTTGGTACATTATTTCTCAAGATGTGGTAGTAGAAATTTGTTTCCGAAATATGTTAAATTTTCATATGGGCGTTATGCTAATTTAAAGGAATTGTTGAATATGCCTATAATAAGTGTTCCTGAAGCACCTATTGGTGTTTTTGTTTGTAGACATTGTAAAGTATGTAGCCATATGAAAAATATTTCTGGCACATGTATTAATGGAAAAAGATTCACCTGTAGGGGCAACTTTAGTTGCAACTCTTGTGGGGTGGTTTATATTGTAGGATGTGGTTGTACCAATGTAAAATGGCACATTGGTCAAACTAAGAGGCCAGTGAAGGTCAGGATTATGGAGCATCTGAGGGATATCAATAATAGGAACATGAGGAGTCCAGTGGCTGAGCATTTTGTGTCAATTCATGGGGGCAGCATTTGTTCTTTTGTCTTCAGTATTTTGGCACAACCTGTTTTATTTCGAGGGGGTGATATGGTGAAAAAGCTGAATAAATTAGAAAGGAAGTTCATTCTCAGTTATGGAACATTATTTCCTAGGGGTCTCAATCTTGAAGTAAATTTGTAAATGTGTGAATTAACATGCTTATTTGATTGTATTTAAAATTTTGTATTTAAATGTTTTTTATAAATATTTAAAGAATAAGTAAAATGTATTGAATTTATTATTATACTCATAATTAATTATGTTATGTAGGTTATTTAAAAAGTTGATGAAATTTAAAAAGTAAGCTATGTCTAATGTTTATGATGACTACTTTTAGAAAATGTGTTACTAGCACTTTAAAAATAAAAAAAAAAATGAAATTTATTATATAATTGTTTAATTAATTTGGTTAATTGAATTGATTTGGGTTTGAACCTGTGTATAAGTGTTGGTTGTTTGGCACTGTATTTTATCCATTGAAGGTGAATGGCAGAGGTACCAGAGGTGGAGTAAAAATTTTAAACTTCTTTTTTGTGTAGTCCTGCTTCTTGCT
Organism: Protopterus annectens; assembly: GCF_019279795.1. NCBI lineage: Eukaryota > Metazoa > Chordata > Ceratodontiformes > Protopteridae > Protopterus > Protopterus annectens. The sequence goes on from NC_056739.1 coordinate 361,842,322, forward strand.
GTTTGGTCATATTTATTATCAGTTCTTATATTTACCTACATATTACTTTATATTTAGGGTGAGAGACTGGTGATTGGCGCAGATTTCAATGGGCATGTTGGTGAAGGGAACAGAGGGGATGAGGAAGTGATGGGTAGGTATGGTGTTAAGCAAAGGAATTCCGAAGGTCAGATGGAAGTGGATTTTGCGAAAAGGATGGACATGGCTGTGGTGAATATGTATTTTAACAAGAGGGAGGAGCATAGGTTGCCATACAAGAGTGGAGGAAGATGCACACAGGTGGATTATATCTTATGTAGAAGAGCCAGACTGAAGGAGATTGGAGACTGTAAAGTGGTGGCAGGGGAAAGTGTAGTTAGGCAGCATAAGGTGGTGGTTTGTAGGATGACATTGGTGATCAAGAAGAGGAGGAGGAGTGTGAGGGCAGCACCAAGGATCAAATGGTGGAAACTGAAAAAGGGTAATTGTGAGGTGGAGTTCAGGGAAGAGTTAAGACAGGCACTGGGTGGCAGTGAAGTGTTACTGAATAGCTGGCTAACTACAGCAGAGCTAGTAAGAGAGATGGCTAGAAAGGTGCTTGGTTTGACATCTGGGAAGAGGAAGCAGGACAAGGAGACCTGGTGGTGGAATGAAGAAGTACAGGAGAGTATACAGAGAAAGAGGTTGGCGAAAAAGAAGTGGGTTGTCAGAGAGATGAAGAAATTAGACAGGAGTATAAGGAGATGAGGTGCATGGTAAAGAGAGAGGTGGCAAAGGCTAAGGATAAGGTGTATAGAGAGTTATATGAAAGGTTGGACACTAAGGAGGGAGAAAAGGACCTGTACCGATTGGCTAGACAGAGGGACTGAGCTAGTAAAGACATGCAGCAGGTAAGGGTGATAAATGATAATGAGGGAAATGTACTCACAAGCGAGGAGAGTGTGTTGAGCAGATGTTAAGATTACTTTGAGGGGCTGATGAATGAAGAGAATAAGAGGGAGAGAAGGTTGGATGATGTGTGGATAGTGAATCATAAAGTGCAGTGGATTAGCAAGGAGGAAGTAAGGATAGCTATGAGGAGGATGAGGAATGGAAAGGCTGTTGATCCAGATGACATAACTGTGGAAGCATGGAGGTGTTTAGGTGAAATGGCAGTGGAGTTTTTAACTAGATTGTTTAATGAAATCATGGAAAGGAGAGGATGCCTGAGGAATGGAGAAAAAGTGTTTTGGTACCGATTTTTAAGAATAAGGGTGATGTGCAGAACTGTAGTAACTACAGAGGAATTAAATTGATCAGTCACAGCATGAAGTTATGGGAAAGAGTAGTGGAAGCTAGGTTAAGAAGGGAGGTGATGATTAGTGATCAGCAGTATGGTTTCATGCCTGGAAAGAGCACTACAGATGCAATGTTTTTTCTGAGAGTGTTGATGGAGAAGTACAGAGAAGGTCAGAAGGAGTTGCATTGTGTCTTTGTGGACTTAGAGAAAGCATATGACAGGGTGCCTAGAGAGGAGTTGTGGTATTGTATGAGGAAGTTGGGAGTATCAGAGAAGTATGTAAGAGTGGTACAGGATATGTACGAGGGTAGTGTGACAGCGGTGAGGTCTGAGGTGGGAGTGATGGATGCATTTAAGGTGGAGGTGGGATTACATCAAGGATCAGCTCTGAGCCCTTTCTTATTTGCAATGGTGATGGACAGGTTGACAGACGAGATCAGACAGGAGTCCCTGTGGACTATGATGTTTGGAGATGACATTGTGATCTGTAATGAGAGTAGGGAACAGGTGGAGGAGACCCTGGAGACATGGCGATATGCTCTAGAGAGAAGAGGAATGAAGGTCAGCAGGACTAAGACAGAATATGTGTGTGTGAATGAGAGGGAAGATATAGGAATGGTGAGGATGCAGGGAGTAGAGGTGGCGAAGGTGGATAAGTTTAAATACTTGGCATCAACAGTTCAGAGTAATGGTGAGTGTGAAAGAGAGGTAAAGAAGAGAGTACAGGCAGGATGGAGTGGGTGGAAAAACTGTCAGGAGTGATTTGTGACAGATGAGTACCAGTAAGAGTGAAAGGGAAGGTCTACAAGAGGGTAGTGAGACCAACTATGTTATATGGGTTAGAGACAGTGGCATTGACAAAAAGGAAGGATTCAGAGCTTGATGTGGCAGTGCTGAAGATGTTAAGATTTGCCCTGGCTGTGATAAGGATGGACAGGTTTAGGAATAAGTATATTAGAGAGTCAGCCTAGGTTGGAAGGTTTGGAGAAAAAGCCAGAGAGGCAAGATTATGTTGGTTTGGACATCTGCTGAGGAGGGATACAGAGTATATTGGGAAAAAGATGCTAAGGATGAAGCTGCCAGGTAACAGGAAAAGAGGAAGGCCTAAGATAAGTTTTATGGATGTGGTGAGAGAGAACATGCAGGTGGTTGGTGTGACAGAGCAAGATGCAGAGGACACGAAGAAATGGAAACAGTTGATCCTCTGTGGTGACCCCTAATGGGAGCAGCCAAAAGAAGAAGATATTTACCTACAATCTTCACCCTGATCATGTTTCTATTTACAGGCCAGTCTCCCTTATTTGCAAAAAAAGATTAATGGTTTTCAAAGGTAATTGCAAACAAGCTCCAATCATCTTTGGTAAAATGGCCGCACATCTGATTTGTGAAAGAGACAATAAGCTAATCATGTAAGAGTTCTGACCATATTGTTCCAGATAGCCAAGTTCTTCCTTACCTTCATGTATATTTGTTGATTTGAGAAGGCCTTTGCTTCAATTAGTCAGGAAGAACCTACCTATTGTCTTGCAGTGAAGATACTTCCCATCATAGCTCATAACAGCTATTAAACTCCCATTGTTCTACAGTTTTAACAAACGTCCATTCTTCCAAGTCAGCTACTTTGTTAGAGCTGAGCATTAGGGGTAATCATTATCCATATAAAATGTTATTTTAGGTATAGAGCCATTATCTCATTGGACTTACCAAAGTTGAATATGTTACACCCCATCTACAAAAGATGATGTTTTTGTATCTACTAGACTCCTACAATACATTTAAGTATCTATAATTCTTTTTTTTAATCTATTTTATTTTTTTCAGGTACAGTGAATGCGAGAAAATAAAAATAGATTTATTTCTCTTTTTTTCTTTGAATGCATAAATTCAGATGTTTATATATATATCAAAGTGAAGTGTTGGGGTTCTGCATACCCCTTGGTGGAAGCAGTTGGCCAAGAAAAGAACTTTGAACTCAGATTTTCCAAATTCTTTATTGCTTCAGTGGCAGTGCCAGATCCAGCACTAGATGACCTAGACAGTCACTTAGGGTCTGCTGGCTGGGGGGGTTGTAGCAGTGGTGCTACTATAGCATTTACTTTTTAATTTCATAGGATCATAGGAGTTTACTAGGCTAACATTCCCAGGGCCCTTACAACCCTAGCTAAGTTCAACCTGTGTTCTCAAGGGTGTTTGGTTCAAGCAGACACTAAAATTGGCACCTGTTGCCCTGGTCCAAGAGGGACAACAGGTGGAATCCCGGAGTGAATTTCCAGTAACCCATCCAATTGTCTAAATTACTCTTAAATAGGGCCAAATAGGGGCTTAGTTTAACATGAATGGAAAGCTTGTTCCAAAGGTGAGGCAACCTCTGTGAGACAAATCTGTGACTCTAACAAGTTCGGTTGATGTCACATACAAGGTTAAGGTCCTTTGAGTGAGTGACCCATGTGCCATTTGACTTGTGGTTCTGCAACATTTCCATTACAGCGGGGTCAGAGATTGCTCTATATGCAAGGCACAGGTCGCCTCTGAGCAGTCTGTATATCACAGAGTAGAGTGACAATGATTTCAGTCTATCCACATAATACAGATCTTGAAGACCTGAATATTCTTTGTAAAGAAACTTTGTGGTCTCCCATTTGCTGCAGGTGTTTAGAAAGGAGCATAGCAATGGGAGGGTTGTACTCTATTATTGGCCTGATGAGGGAAGAGTACAGGGGGGGTTGTTTTGGAGGCAATGCCCTTAATTACGAGATAAGCAATATAAAATGCCCCCTTACCACTGTGGAGACTTGGTGATTGAAGTTAAGTTTGTTGTCGACCTGTGTGTCCAGGTCTGTCACCATTGACTGTATACTTAGGGTATTGCTGGTGATGCGGTAGTTTGCAGGAACATCACCCTTGCCAAAGGGGATGATAATACATTTTCTGCATTAAGTTTAAGACCATGACTTTGGCACTAGCCGTTGGTTTGTGTAAGACCTTCTTGCAGGATGTTGACATCACTAGGAGTTTCAAAGATCACTCCCAGTTTGCAGTCATCAGCAAACTTTGTCAGCCGTAGTCCTTTAGTTTTAGCCTGTACGTCAGAGAAGTAAATTCAGAAGAGTAGGGCTCCCAGAACCAGTCCCTGTGGAACAGCACTAGTTACAGGTATGCTGGAGGAGGTGAAGTCCCCTATTTTGATGATATGAGATCTTTCAGTGACCCAGTTTGCAACCCACCTGACAATATATAAGTTGATACCCAGCTGGGTGAATTTATCAATGATGCCTGAGTGTATCACTGAAGAAAGGTTTGTTTGACCTGAAAGCTCTGTTTTATTAAATACTTGTTCAGTATCAGTGTTCCTTGGTTTATTCTATATTTTACTCAGCATTAGCTTCATGAACTAAGCTTTGTTCTGCAACTGTTTGGCTTTTTTGAGCCCATGAATGCATCCCCTTTGTGCAAAGGGATGATGGTAGCTGTTTTCCTTTCCACTGGGATAAAGACAGTGGTTAGGCTGCGATTGAAAAGCATGTCCAACGGTGATCCTAATTCATGTTTTAACCCATATAGAACACAGCCAGGATGTTGTCTGATCCCATAGAGGCTGTGTTTTTGGCTTTGGAGAGGGTGTTTAAGACCTGTTCCTCAGAGATACTAGGTGGGGGACAGGTGTTAGGGATGCTTTGGGTTATATGTGGCGGGGACAGGGGGATGAAGTTTTCACTGAAGCTTCAGCCATCAGGTTTACTATATCAACAGGTTCTGTATACGTAGTACCATTAACTGCGAGTTCAGGGCAAATCTGGCCTTACCTTTGAGACTACAGATGTAAATAAAGAATTATTTGTGGTTATCCTTAGTTAGAGAAGCTAATCTGGATTCAAAGTTAGTTTTGGAGGACTTCACTAGGCATTTTGTCTGCTTGTTTAATTTGAGATGGGAATGATTCCAGTTTTGAGACTGTTCCTTTCTGCTCTTAGACAGCAATTTCTTTCTGCTATTGTATAGCTTATTAATGGCAGTTGTCCACCAGGCAGATTTGTTTCTCCTTGAATATCTTTCTTTAGGTCTATCAGATACAGCAGAATTGTACAGGTGATCATATGAAGCATTGGTGTATAACTAAGCATAGGTGTCTGTTCTGTCAGTGGTGGAGGGGCTATGAAGCTATTTATGCTGTTATGCAAGAGGTTGTAATTGGCCTTGGAGACCTTTTTTAGTCGGGGGGGTTCTTGTGTTATAGTTACATCTAGGGAGACTCATTTGTGGTCAGATCTCACCAGGGATGGTCACATACTGTGAGTAGTGTAGTGCCCCCCCCCCATGTTGGTGAGCACCAGACCCCAGACGTTTGAACTCCTTGTGGGTGTGTCAACCAGCTGGTCAAGGGAACTGGAATTAACTAAGTCAAGGAAACTTTGGGCAAGTGAGTTAGAACATGTAGCCCCTACTGTAAATTTGATCTGGGACATCCCTCCCAGTCTGCTGTTCACTCTACTTAATACACACCCCTACTGTAAATTTGATCTGGAGCAGCCCTCCCAGTCTGGTGTTCACTCTACTTAATACAGAGAGAACATTTGAGAAGGCCAACCCACTTAGGTTCTTAACCTTGAATTTTTCTTCTCCTCCTTCTTCCTCTCTCCTTGCACTTTACTTAAAAAAATTGCACTTTATTTTGCTTTTACATCTTCTTAAAAGTTCTCAAATGTATTTATTCTGCTCCATTTATTACTGCTTGGTAGTAGCCGGATTATATTGTAACTGTTATTCTAAGCCTTTTGGTTTAAGCACTTGGGCTCCAGACCAGTTGTTTTACATTAAGGATTGTGGTCTGCACTGTTGTGACAGGACAGGTAGCTTACATCCTTCTAAGTTGGGAATTGCTGATTGAAGGCTCAGTGTCTGTTATTGTAAAAGTGTATTAGTTCTGGTTAAAGCACTTGGGCATCAGGCCAGTTAGGTTTGTGGTCTTCACTCTTGTGGGAGGAGAGGCTAGATTCTGCCCTTCTGAGCTGGGAATTTCTGGTTAAAGGCTTATTGTGCCTGCTTATTTGAACTGTTTTTTTCTGAAATTGGTGCACCTTGTTTGCTGTAGCATAGACTACATTCAGACATCCCGAATCTAGCTTTGTTTGTATAACTTGAGAACTAATCCAGGCCATCATTTTTGGAGAAGATTCCTCTGCACCCTAGTGGCAGGAGTGTGAAGTTAGAGCTTGTCTGATTGAAGACTGCTGGAACAGAGCTTAGTTTTGAGCTCTTTTGCTGGTTAGTTGGGTAATTTGCTTAAGTCAGTTTGTTTGTTTTCTATTGCTATATAAAAAAATGCACTTTATTCATCTGCTTTTACTGTATTTGTGTTTCTTCCTATTTTATTAATTTATTTTGCTTTTGCTGCTTGTTCTTAACAGTACTTAATTGCATTTATGCTGCTGCATTTATTAGTGCTTGTTAGTAGCCTGATTAAATTGTAACTGTTATTCTAAGCCTTTGGTTGAAGGGCTTGGGCTTCAGACTAGCTGTTTTACATTAAGAAGGTTTGTGGTCTGCACTGTTGTGGCAGAACAGGTAGTTTACATCCTTCTAAGTTGGGAGATGCTGATTGAAGGCTTAGTGTCTGTTATTCTAAAAGTGTATTAGTTCTGGTTTAAGCATTTGGGCTTCAAGCCAGTTATTTTACATTAAGAAGGTGTGGTCTGCACTCTTGTGGGAGGAGAGGGTAGATTCTGCCCTTCTGAGCTGGAAGGTTTTGGTTAAGGGCTTATTGTGCCTGCTTATTTGAACTGTTTCTTTCTGAAATTGGTATGCCTTGCTTGCTGTAGCATAGGCTAAATTCAGACCTGCTGAATCTATCTTTGGTTGTATAACTTGAGCACTAATCCAGACCATCTTTTTTTGGAAAAGGTTCCCCTGCACCCTAGTGGCAGGAGTGTGCAGTTAGAACTTGTCTGATTGAAAACTGCTGGAATGGGGCTCAGTTTTTAGCTTTTTATTGGTTAATTTGTTAATTTGTTTAATTCAGTTTGCTCATTTGCTACTTTATATAAAAAAATACACGATGCATCGCCGCTTAGCTAGGGTCAAACTATTCCTGGCACCATAAAGTCTGCTCTTCAAATTTTCCCTTAGAACTAGCCAGTTTTTTGGTTTTAGCACTCAAATCTGTTTCTTTGAGCTCAGCACTTGTTCAGAACTCATTGTAAGCACTAAATAAGCTACAAATTACTACAGCACTCAACTTTCCTCACTTGTCTAGAGGAAAACAATTTTTAGCACTTAATAAATAAGCACCTATCCAGGCATGTCTCACAGTCAGCTCCCGGTGTTTTCTCCTGAATACCTGATGAATCTGGGCATCTTAGAGCAATGCAGCAATTGCCTCATGTACACAGACAACCATCTCCTCCTACCACCCAATACTACAATCTGTGAGAAATGCACTTATATAGCCAAATTGGATGCAAAGCTTTCTTCACCCAAGCCTGGACTAGACAGTCAAGAGGAGAAGGTAAACACTCGCACCACATCACACTCATCATATAGTCCCTCAAAACCTAAACCACCAAAACAGACACATAGAAACACAAAACACACACCTACATTCACGGAGGCTCTCAATAAAAATCTGCTCAAGCAACAGAGACCTCCAAAGCAGAATCGCAAGCAACCACCACCCCCCAACACAACCCAAATGACATATAGCCCACAAACTCAGTGTGCCACTCAACCACAGTCCATAAGGGATAGCAACATACCCAACACTCTAATCATAGATGACTCTATAGTCAGGCACACTGATGTTCCCCTCACCAGGCTAAACAAGGAGAAAATTACTGTCAGCTACCTGTTGGGTTCCAGGATCTGCCACATAATGCACGCACTCAGGTCACTCCACAACAAGTACAAATATGACTCTGTCATTGTCCATGTTGGTGTGAATGAACTAAGATGTACCTCCCTGAACTACATGAAAAGAAACATGGAAGAGCTCTCCAATCTTGTAGCCCAGGCAGGTATGACCCTAGTCCTGAGTAGCATCCTGCCATCACCCAGAATGATACTATAGTACAAGGACAAAATGATTGACTTCAACAATTGGCTAAGCTTCTGGTGTCACTCTAAGGGGATCCAGTATCTGTCTGCCTGGGATGACATGATCGACAGACCATGATGCTTTGCCAAAGATGACCTGCACCTGTTGCCCTTGGGATTCTAGATACTAGCTAAGGCTCTTCCCAACCGTATAGTAGCTTTTTTAGGCAAGGTTCAAATGACAAATCCACCACCATAACAGGAACAAGCAAGCAAAATATGAGGGTAATGTACTCACTGCTAGACATCTAAACCTCAAAATGCATTCACTTGAGGCACTCCATAAAATGCAGAACATTGACATTTCTGCATAACAGAGACCTGGTTCAAGGATCCATAGAGCACCCATGCATGTCCAGGCTATACTTTATACTACACCTTTTTGCCACCTAACCTGGACAGAAACACTAAAGGTGGAGGTGTTTCCATATTCATTAAGAATATCCACACCTCCAGGCTAGTTGCTCAGCATAATGCATCCAAGATTATCCAAGTGTAACTAACTCTGGGCAAGACCACAATCCAAATTGTAACATGCTACAGATCCTTGACCATGCCCCAGGATTCCTACTACTCATTTCTTGATACACTGGAAAATATTGGGGTGCAACCCAACACCCTCATAATGGGTGATTTCAACTATGCCACCATTAACTGGGAAAACTACTCATGTATCAAGTTTTTTGCTCAACGTTTTCTGGAATTCATAAATTCCAATGCATTGGATCAATGTATCCACACCCCCACCTAGGGCAGCAGTATCTTAGACCTAGTCATTATCAACATGGGTGACCGGTGTTCCACACCAGAGGTCAATTTCTCGTTGGTCAGATCTGACCACAAACTAATCACCCTAGACATCCACATCCCACCCCCACCCCCATTAGGAAAACCATCGTAAAACATTTCTCTAAAGCCAACTTCACTCTTCTTAAGTAAGAAGTGGAAAACTTCACAACACCCATGCAGACAAAAAATAGAGGTACGACTGCTGAATCCTACACAAATGCACTTTATAAGCACTTACATGAGTGCACGGATCGTGCTATCCCTAACAGAACCAAGATGCTATCCTCCAAAAAAAGGAAGCCAATCTGGTGGTCCCCTGCCATAAACAAACTCTACAACAGAAGAAAGAAATTGTTGCAAAAAAGAGTAAAATCCCATGATTGAAGGAACTCCCTGGTTAGCCTCAGTAAGAAGCTGAGATCCCTCATAAAATCCTCCAAAGCTAGTTATGAAAACAAAATTGCCACTGATTCTAAAGACAACCACAAAGCATTCTATAGCTATGTCAAGAATCTAAATGGGAGCACTCAGATCTGCTCTGAGTTACAGCATAATGGCACTAAATATACAGAACCAACTGATATTGCCAACATCCTGGCAGATAGGTTCAGTGCTAACTTTACCCCTCTCTCACCCCCTAAAGCGCACATCTCTATACCGGAAGAATGCAAAGTTCCTGTAATCAGGCTGCACAGGTAAAAAACACACTCTCCAAAGCCACAGCATCCATGGGACCTGACAACTTCCCAGGCTGTGTTCTACACAAACTACAGAATGAACTGGCATCCCACCTAAGCACCATGTTCAATCATAGCCTCACCTCAGGTTTTGTGCCCACTAAATGGCTCACAGTGATGGTTATCCCACTCCACAAAGGCGGAGCCACCACAGACCCCGGGAACTACCGCCCCATTAGCCTAATGAGCCTGGTCTGCAAGGCCATGGAATGTATAATCATGGAAGTTATAAACAAAGACATTGGTAATCTCCAAACTCTGGACCCCACCCAGTTCAGGTTTGTAAAAGGCAGATCATGTCTTCTAAACCTTTTGACACCATCCCCCACTCTGGAGTTATAGACTCACTAAACTAGGTATAAATCCCTATGTCACAAAATGGGTTGCCAACTGGCTCACTGACAGAACCCTCACTGTGAAAGTAGCAGACTCCAAATCTGAATTCAGACCAGTGACAAGTGGAGTACCACAGGGTTCAGTCCTGGGTCCTCTTCTGTTTGGTATCTACTTTTCTGAAGTACAGGCTAACACAGAAGGTCTTTGGCTAATGAAGTTTGCAGATGACTGCAAACTAGGAGCCATAATCGAAACTCCTAACAATGTGGACATCCTACAAAAGGGCCTCACTGAGACAGATGCCTGGTGTCAAAGCCATGGCTTCAAGCTCAATGCCAAAAAGTGCATTGCCATCCCCTTTGGTAAAAACTTTGTACCCATGAGCTACCACATCGGTGGTAGTCTACTTAACACTGAAAGTGTGATAATAGACCTTAGAACACAGGTGGACAGTAGTCTCTCCTTTGATAATCACATCGCCACAGTAGTCAGGAAATCCTTCTATGTGGCACACTTCATCACAAAATGTTTCTCATCCAGGAAAAAATAGGTCATTGTTCCCCTCTACTTGTCACTCATTAGACCCATTATAGAGTATAATGCCCCTTTTGGTATGTACCTCACAAGACATCTACAACAACTGTAAATGCCGAAGAAATACCTCACAAAGAGGATTACCAGCCTCAAACAGATGCTCTATGCAGACCGTCTAAAAAAACTCTCAGACAGAGGCGATATCTGCCTAACATACAAAGCTATGTCAAACCCAGAGCTGTTGGGCATGCTCCATTTAAAGAAATCCCAATCCCGCCGAGCTACATTTTCTAGGGACCTAAACCTTGTCACCACAATAAACAGAACATGTTGGAGGGATAGATTCCTGTACCAGAGACTTCCCATACTCTGGAACAAACTAACTATCTATATCAAACAAAGCTCCTCATTAGCACTCTTCAAGAAAAATCTTGATGATTAGATGAGAAATAGGAAATTAACCCCAGGGATCACCTCTGTGGCTCTGTTCAACAGGGGCACAGGAAAATAATTTTCTTGGGTGACGAAAGCCAGAGTACCTTTTTGGCTAGGCTTATATAGGCCCTAGGGCCAATAGTCTAGTATGTACCTATGAACCTATGAACATAGTCAATGGATGGATATTTAAAGTCACTCAAAACCAGGGTTTTTGGTTATATCTTGATTGACTCAAGTAGGCTGAGTGGTGGATGTCTTGATTCATGCAGGGGGTCCTATAACTGGCAATGACCTGAAGAGGGGTCTTACATACAGTTAATTGCCCCTGAAGTAATTCAAAGGAATTGTGCTGTTTACCCAATGTAAAGGTATATTTATCTTTAAGGAATATTGATACACTGCCCCATTAGTTCTCATGCCATCAGTTTGTGGTCTGAACGTGTGGAGGAAAATATAACCTGGTATAGCTGGACTGGTCTCCATAGCCTTAAACCAGGTCTCAGTGACTGCATAAATGTCAGCATCTTCCAAGGTGAGAACTGCTTCTAGTGAGTGCAGTTTCTGGTTTAGATTCCTAGCATTTAACAGCATAACTTTGAGGTTGTTTTCAAAGGGAATTTTTATGTCGGAAATTTTGCTCTTGTCACACTACCTAAAAAAGGCACTATGGGGGTGGAAAGAACCTTAGGCAGTAACTGAAATCTCAGGGGTAACAGATAGAAAATCATCTATGGTAAAGCATCTAGGTCTGCCGACCATGTCATATTAGGCTGACAGATACTGGATCCCCTTTGAATGATACCAGAAGCTAAGCCAATTGTTGAAGTCAATCATATTTTATTGGTATTGAGGTATCTTCCTAGGCAAAGGTAAAATGCTGCTTATGGCTAGGGACATACCTGCCTGAGACACATAATCAAAGAGCTCAGTCATGTCTTTCTTCATATAGTCCAGTGAGGTACAACTAAAGTCGTTCACACCAACATGGACTACGTCGGAAACATAAGTGTGCCTGTTGTTGAGAGACTTGAGTGTATGTGTGATGTGGCCAATCCTGGCACCTGAAAGACAGCTGACCGTGACTTTTTTTTTATCCAACCTTATAAGAGGGATATATGTTTGTCTCACTTGAGTCGACTATGACTAAGATGTTTGTTATTGTGTTATGCCTTAGGGGCTTAACTGGTGAGATACTGGTATGTGGTATATTATGTGTACTTTGTTCTGCAGAAGATGTATTATGTGACTCCATCAATTGTGTTTGTGTTTTTGGAGATCTCTGATGCTTAGGTAAGCTTCTGGTAAGTACCTCTGCATCTGTAGACTTATGTATTGTTCATTTGGTAGGTGCAGGAGATGAGATGTGCATAGTGACAATCTTCTTAGTATCAGATGAACTGACTGGTGAGTGAGAGAGCCTGTATTCTAGGTTCTTGATATAGATGCATCTCTCACATAATGAATTTGTGTGGACTAGAAGAAGTGGGTTGTCAGTGAACATGAGGCAATTGCTACATTGCCTCAGGATGCCCATGTCGAACAGGCTGGCTGGAAAAACTGTGGGGAATTGTCCATCCATAATGCTAGGTAAGTTAATGTGGTCTGAAAACAGGAAAAGGACAGGAAGGGCCAGGTAAAGTAGTAGAGGACAGGAAAAGTGGAAAAAAAACATGAAGGGCTAATGGGATGGATCTCTGTAGGTACTTCTGGAGCTTTGCTGAATGTATCACCAGTCAGTGAGGGACAATTGCAAAAACTCACCAATGGATCACCAGCAGTGTACTAAGGGAAAATTTGCAGGCAGACGTGTTTGCCTCTATATTGATCAATGGTGCCCACCACTGCTCTGCAGTACTCAATTAGCAAACAAGCGCAAATCCATGCAAATGCAGTGCTTATGTAGCAAACAAGAACAAACAGATTTAAACAAATTAACCAATTAAAAAGCTCAAAACTGAGCCCTGTTCCAAAAACCTTCAATCAAATAAGTTCTAAGTGCACACTCCTGCCACTAGGGTGTATGGGAATCCTCTCCATCAAAAAATGGCCCGGTATAGTGCTCAAGTTATACAAACAGAACTAGATTCAGTAAATTTGAATCTAGTCTATGCTACAGCAAACAAACAATTTCCGAAAAAATACAGTTCAAATAAGCAGGCAAAAAATTCCTTCTACCGTTGCTGGGATGAGATGTGCATGGTGACAATCTTCTTAGTATCTGCCCAGCTCAGAAGGGCAGAAGCTACCCTCTCCTCCCACAAGAGTGTAGACCACAAACTCTCTTAATGTGAAATAACTGGCCTGAAGCCCAAGTGCATGAACCAGAAGTAAGACACTTTTATATAGACACACTAAGCCTTCAACCTGCAACTCCCAACTTAGAAGGATGTTAGCTATCTGTCCTGCCACAAGAGTGTAGACTACATACCTTCTTAATGTATAACAATTGGCCTGAAGCCCAAGTGCTTAGAATAGGCTTAGAATAACAGTTACAATTTAATCTCTTCTTTAAGGGCAGTCATTCTTTAAGAACATCTTCTGCGTCTATGCGTGCATCGATGCACAAATGCCTGCTGTTGCTTGCTTCTGAATCCTGCCTGCTCAGAATTTATGGCTTCTGCCTGCCAAAGTACCAAACATTCCAACTGTAAGGTTTGTGTAATGCCATAGATAGGGATGGCAGGTTGGTTAAATTGCTCAGGCTCAAACCCTGTATCTTCTTTACAGGAGACAAGAGCCTGACTACTCAAAGTGCATTTTAAGGAATTGTGGAAGTGAAGAGAAGGTTATTGCTGCTCATGCTGCTAAAACTAAGTCTGTTTTCATTGTGCAACTGTTTTGTTTAGCAAATGGTCATCACTGTGCTGTAGAATTAAAGCAGTGTTGGTAGCACGACAGGTAGCATACTTGCTTTTGCTGAAGAAGGCTGAGTGTTCTACACCCACATGTTTGTCTACATGTTCTGCATGTAGATTTATTGCTGATACTGTATAATTCTTACCAAGGATGGGGTGGGGGTGAGATGCCTAGTAACTATGAACCTGTTGTCGGTTTGCCTATTCCCTATTGTAGTTGACCATTTTTTTTAATGTAATAGAATTATTCAGATAACTTTTACTTCTGCAGAGGTTGTGCATATTGATTGATATTTAGTGGCCTTTTATAGCTGGAATGATCTAAAATGAGCAGTTTTGTCATTATTGATTCATACATTTTGATTCATTGCTTACTGAAAAAAGTTCAAAACTACAAATTAAAAAAAAAACCTCACTCTAAAAAGTGGTGTGGTATTATATAAGGAATATACTAAAAAGTGTTGTGGTATTATACAAGGAATATAATTTAATACAATCAGGAAGGCGAATCAAACAACACATGCATGTCTGCATTGTCCTAAAATGTGTGCAAGGGGCCTATGGTTTGAAAATAGCCAAAAAATATACTTTAACTACTACTTGCCAGCTGCATTTTCTTTGAATGTGGGTTTCAATGCAGTTTCATTGAATGTGAGTTTCAAGGGCAGAGAAGTTTATTATTGTTCATGCTAAGTCTGTTTTCATTGTGAGACTGTATTGTTTTGTTTAGCAAATGTCAGTGCTGTGCTATAAAATTTTAAATAAAAGTTTCAAATTAAATCCAAATATCCGTAATCATTGTAGACTTAAAGAACAACATGTTTGAAAAGTGTTTATAGGAAATGGGGAGAAATAACCAAGTAATGGGACACTGAAATGGCTGCAGTGGGGCTGTAGCCGGGGTATGCTGCTGCATATATAGGAGGTCCCTGATCCTTTACCCTGCCTAGAGCCCCATTTGACCATGATCCAGAT
Organism: Protopterus annectens; assembly: GCF_019279795.1. Classification (NCBI taxonomy): domain Eukaryota; kingdom Metazoa; phylum Chordata; order Ceratodontiformes; family Protopteridae; genus Protopterus; species Protopterus annectens. Next base: position 361,857,330 of record NC_056739.1, read on the forward strand.
CTGATCAGTGCTACCATTTGATCTGGAGGTTGGGCAGCTGTAATTTGGCTGCCAGTTGTGTACAAAACAGGCTTAATAACATACATTACTGATCATAGTATGGGCAAAAGGTATGCATTCTGCTTGCTGCAAATTGTCTTCTCACAGAGAGCCCAGAATAAGAAATTCTACCACGCCCTACATGAGGGGAGACAAAACAACTAAACTGATTAAACTCAGATAACTTTTACTTGAAGTAGGTCTGTAAATAAATGTATGCCTTTTGTATCTTCAGTGCAATTTTCTCCTAGGAGCTCCTGAGACATTGTTCTTTTGCTTGTGCATTTGCAATATATGTTGTCCATCTGCTCCGAGGCAAAGGTCTTTCCACTGACCACAATGCTGCTCTGCATACATTTCCATATTTAAATATATCTATCTATTTTTTCCACAAATACAAGCTGACACTTTTTTTCAGAATTCCCACAGTGAGGAGGCTTTCAAACATATAGTGATGTGTTAGATGTATAATTAGTTAAAGCAAAGCTCTGAATTTTCACCAACCATTATGCACCAAGTATTAATACTTAACCTTTGTCAAAGTTTGTTTGGCTACAGAAAAGAAACATTGCTGACATCTTAGCTGCTTTGTTTTAAATCTTCTAGAAAAAGACACACAATAAAATACTTCAGTTACAAACAGCAATACTATTATCTGTACTAATCATTACTCCCAGTTACCAAGCTTTACCTGGAAGCATGCATATGAAATAATACTCGTCCTTTAATTACTAGTGCTGTACAGTCTACCTTTTGCTGCTGTGCTTGTTACTAAGCTTGTTAAATGTAATATTGTGTTGGAAGGTGGAAAGGTTGCTGGACTCAAGGTGCATGATTACATTAATTATATCACAATATGCCTGCAAGCATGAAGCAGTTAATAAAAAGAAAATTGAAGTAATATCTGTACATGAAGACAAAGAACCCAATAAGTGGGGTAGAGATACAAATCAGTATAGACAAAGTGTTATGACCAGTAACCCTAGAGTCTAACTTAATGCACTATGTGATAATTTGGTCAGACTCTTCCTAATTCAAAGAGGTATGCAAGTTATGGTGAAAAGTCCATTTGCATATATTGCCAGAAATACATAACCATCGAAAGGGAAAGACACTCAACTAGAAAATGCAGAAGAAACTAATATTTAACTCTGGGTGGAATGGTTAGAAAAATCTGATGCTTAGTTCTGCCAAAAGACTCCAGTTGTTTAAATAATAAAATATGTCAGTTCAAAAACTGACAATGAAGAGCCCACGATTAGGAATACTTTAAGGAAAATGGTATGTAGAAACTGAAGAGGAGATGAGTTAATGTCAAGCAGAAGAAAAAGGGCAAAGGAGAAATTGAGCAATTACTGATCTTCCACATGCTAACACAAAGAAGAGAGTTACTCCATCAAATAATTTAGACTTGAAATTAAAGGGAACTGCTAGTACCCGTTCATATAGAATGAGAATGAACCAGATGAAGAAAAGCCTGTAACTGTATTTTTAGACGAAGAGACCACAGCCTCCAGTTCATGTCAGAATACTTATACAAGTGATGCTGACTTGGCTGACCTCCAGATAAGCCATTTAAAGTTCGAGAAACCCCAGTGGGGTGACAATACACTAAGATGAGCTTTTACGAATATAGCAAAAGTAGATGGGGAACGAAAGGAATGGAAAGGCACTACTTCATATCCATATTTTGACCAAAGAAAGAGCTTGCTCTACAGGATAGCAATAGTCAAAGAAAAGATACTGAGCTAATTATTCCTCCCAAGGCCTTTTGGAATACTTGTGATGAAGTTAGCTTATTAATACATTGTTGAATGGTAATTTAGAAATGGGTGAGACAAAATATGTTTTTTTTTAATTAGATTTTGCTGGTCTGGTCTTATGAAAGACATACAAAATTGTTTTAAAGCTTGCTGAGAATGTCAAATGACAGCACCTAACCAAGGGTTAAGATACCTATGATACCCTTATGCATTATACAAGTCCTGTTTGAAAGAATATCAGTAGGCATTGTAGTCTCACTTGTAAAAGTGAGTGAGGGACATCAGTATCTCTGGTAATTGTTGATCATGCAACAGACTTTCCTGAGGCAGTACCTATAAGAACTAATGCAAAGGGCATCACAAAAGGCTGTTTTCTACAAATGAATTCCCCCATATACAGGACTGTTTGTAAGCTTCTGAGCCCCCTAAGCCTTTTTGTGTTGAAGGGAGGCCTTCTGGCTTTTCAGCGAGAGTGGTAAGCACTAGGTAACCTTTCTACCACAAGAGGAGTGGTTTCTGGTCCAGAAATTGTAGTTTATTGAATGTCTGGGCATTTTTTCCATCCCTTTCAACTTTCTGGTTTAAACGCTCATGTTTGTGCAGGTTTGTGCGTGTTTAAGCTCCGCTCAGAGCTGAGGAAAACTATTACTGATGCCAGAAAGTCTGGTCTGCTCTTCAGCTTTTCCCTTAGATCTTGCTAGTTCTTTCTCTCTTGTACTTCAAATAGCCTAATCACTTTGCACTTCAACAGGTTTTTGTAGCAATTATTATAGAATACCTAAGAGCCATCAGCACTAATCATTCTTCATGCAAATAGCTCCACTACTTACTAGTTATGACCACCCCTCTTGGTATGATTAAAGGGCAGTTCCCTCTGCTTTCTTCTATTAACCTGGTGCACTTGGGCATTCTGAGGCAGTGTAGCAATTGCCTTATGTACACAGACAACCCTCTCCTCTTACCTCCCAACACTCAGACTTGTGAAATATGCACATATATCACCAAATTGGAAACTATGCACTCTTCAGCCAAGATCAGACTAGCTGGTCAAGAGGAGAAGTCAACACCTGCACCACACTACATGGAACACATAGCCCTCCAGAACACCCACTATCACAGCTCTCACATAAAAATACAAACCACACACCCACCTTCACGGAGGAACTCAATAGAAATTTACCTAAACAGCAGAGACCCCCAAGACAGAAACACACTCAACCACCACAACACAGCACAAACCACAGGACACATAGCTCACCTCCACAGTGTGCCCCTCAACCTAAGCCCCTAAGGCTAAATACCTTGCCCAATACACTAATCATAGGTAACTCAATAGTAAGGCACACAGATGTCCCATTCACTAGGTTGAATAAGGAGAAGGTAATAGTCAGATGTCTATCAGATGCCAGAATTCGACACATAAGACACGCACTCAGATCACTCCAAAACAAGTACAAGTATGACTCTGTCATTGTCTATGTGGGTGTGAATGACCTGAGATGCACCTCCCTGAACTACATAAAAAGAGACATGGTGGAGCTCTCATATTGTGTGGCCCAGGCAGGTATGACACTAGCCCTGAGCAGCATCCTACCATCACCCAGAATGATACTGCAGTACAAACAAAAAATGATTGACTTCAACAATTGACTAAGTTTCTGGTGTCAGTCTAAGGGGTTCCAGTTTCTGTCTGCTTGTGATCACATGATTGACAGACCTCGATGCTTTGCCATAGATGGCCTGCATCTGTCAACCATGAGTTTCCGTGTACTGGCTAAGGCTCTTGCCACCCCTATAGTTCCTTTTTTAGGCAGTGGTCCAAAGAACAAATTATCAGTGTAACAGCTATAAATAAATGCAATGTGAGGGTCATGCTGCTCAATGCTAGAAGTCTAAATCTCAAGATGCACTCGCTCGAAACACTCCTCAAAGGAGAACATCGATATTTGTTCTGTAACAGAGACTTGGTTTAAATCAGCAGAAAGCACCCCTGCGCTACCAGGCTATAACTCATTCCACACCTTTCGGCCCAGAAACATGGACCGAAGGATATGCATACCTCCAGACTAGTAGCCCAGCATAATGCATCTCAGATACTTCAGGTACAAATAACAGTGGCTAAGACTGTGATCCAGGTCATTGCCTGCTATAAGTCCCCATCCATGTCCCTAGACTCTCACTCCATGTTCCTAAGCACTCTGGAATCTATCAAGGTCCAACACAACACTCTCATACTAGGAGACTTCAACTACCCCTCCATCAACTGGGAAAACTACTCAAACACCAATACATTGGCCCAACACTTCTTGGAATTCATCAGTTCTAATGCCCTGGACCAGCTCATTCTGATCCCCACTAGAGGAAGCAACATCCTTGACCATGTTATTACTAACATGGGCGACCATTGCTCTACACCAATAGTCAATCCTTCCCTGGTCATATCCGACCATAAACTAATCACCATGGAAATCCACATCTCACCCACTCCCCCTGCAAAGGTAACCACCACGAAAAGCTTTTCCAAAGCTGATTTTGGACTCCTAAAATCAGAGGTGGCTAACTTCATGGCACCCATGCCAATGGAAAATAGCTGCATGACTGCCGAATCATACACCAATGCACTGTATGAACATGTACGTAAATGCATGGAACTAGCCATACCCAACAGAACCAATATGCTCTCCTCCAAAAAAGGAAGCCAATCTGGTGGTCCCCTGCCATTAGTAAACTCTACAACAGAAGGAAGAAATTGTTGCAGAAAAAGGTGAAGCCCCAAGACTGGAAAAACTCCCTTATTGGCCTCAACAAAAAGTTGAGATCCCTCATCAAATCCTCTAAAGCCAGCTATGAAGGCAGAATTGCAGCAGGCACTAAAAACAATCACAAAGCCTTTTATAGTTATATCAAGAACCTACATGGCAATACCCAGATTTGCTCTGAGTTACTGCACAATGGTACCTCATATACTGAACCAACAGATATTGCCAACATACTGGCTGACAGATTCAGTGCCAACTTCACCACTTTTTCCCCCCTAAAAGACCAATCACAATATCGGAAGAATGCCAGGCACCCAGCATTACTGCAACCCAGGATAAAGCTGCATTACCAAGGCCAAGAATACAGCTTCCATGGGACCCAGTAATATTCCTGGCTGTGTTCTACGTGAACTACAAAGTGAACTGGCACCATATCTGTGCGTCCTGTTCAGACACAGCCTCACCTCAGGCTTTGTCCCTACCGAATGGCGCACTGCTACAGTCATCCCTCTCCATAAAGGGGGAGTGACTACAGACCCTGGGAATTATCGCCCCATTGGCCTGATGAGTCTGATAGTTAAAGCTATGGAGCACATCATCATGGTCCTGATTAACAAAGATATAGGAACTCTCCAAACTCTGGACCCCACGCAGATTGTCTTTGTGGAAGGGAGATAATGCCTGCTCAAACTGGTTGACTTCTTTGAGTAAGTCACCAGGGCTGGAGATGAAGGTAAGGCAATGCATATAGTCTACCTCAATCTGGCCAAGGTCTTTGATACCATTCCTCACTCAGGAATTATTGATAAACTCCTCAAACTAGGCATCAACCCCTATATCACTAGGTGGGTTACAAACTGGCACACAGATAGAACACACAGTGTGAAAGTAGTGAACTCCAAGTCAGACTGCCAACCAGTCACAAGTGGAGTCCCACATGGATCGGTCCTGGTCCTCTCCTGTTCAGCAACTACTTCTCAGAAGTTCAGGCCAACACAAAGGGACTCTGGGTGACCAAATTCACAGATGACTGCAAGCTGGGAACCATTATTAACTCCCTGAGTGATGCAGAGATCCTACAGAAAGGCCTTACTGAGACCAATGACCTTAAGCTTAATGCCAAAAAATGCATCATCATCCCATTTGGTAAAAACTCAGTTCCCACTAACTACCACATCGATGGGAGCCCATTGAACACTGAAGGCATTATAAGAGATCTGTGGATGCAGGTTAACAGCAACCTCTCCTCCTACCACCATATTGCCACTGTGGTCAGAAAGTCCTTCTATGTGGCACATCTCATTGCCAAGGGTTTTGCATCCAGAAAGAAAGAGGTCATCGTCTCTCTCTACTCTTCCCTCATTAGACCAATCATCGAGTATAATGCCGCCCCATTTGTCATGTATCTCACTAGACACATGCAACAACTGGAGAGGCCACAGAAGTACCACACAAAGATGATCCTAGGCATTAAACACATGTCTTACATGGACAGACTCAAATGACTCCAGCTAGTCTCTGTCTCATATCGCCTACTTAGAGGCGATCTCTGCTTGACTTAAAAAGCCATGTCTGACCCAGCTCTGTTAGAAATGCTACATCTAAAGAAATCTCAATCCCTCTACACCACACACTCCAGAGACCTCAACTTCATGCTCATACATGTCAAGCAGAGCACTTTACTGGCCCTCTTCAACAGAAATCTTGATGAGTGGATGGGTAATCGAAAGTTCACCCTGGGGATCACTCCAGTGGTTGTACTTGATAGAGGCACTGGGAACTAACGTCGGGTGGCACGATGCCAGAGCACTTCTATGGGCTAGGCATGTAAAGGCTTCAGGGCCATTAGCATAGTACACAGCTATGAACCTATGAACCTTGGAAATTCTTACTGACCAAGGCATCCATTTAATGTCCAGAGTAATGTATCAGCTCTGCCTGTTACTTTTGAAATGAAACAACTAAAGATAGCTATATAGTCAAATCCTCAACTGGATTCCCAGCATTTCAAATTTTCCATGATAGACATCCCTGAGGCTAGCTAGATATAGCAACATAAACATGTAAGGAGGAAAAAAAGCCCCCTTTACAGGTGATTTAGAGCATTTTTCAGACCTGCATGACAGTTTAAGGATGATAATTCCTATAGTACAAGAATATATAATATGAACACAGAAGTCACAATAGTGGACATATAACAAAACTGTTTATGTCAGAGAATTTAAAACAGGGATTTAAGTACTTCTTTTAGTACCACCCATTGAAAAAAGTTTCTTACAAAGTGGCAAGGACCTCTTGAAATTTTTAAAAGCACAAGTGGAGTAAAAAAGGAAATGAGGACAGTTATACCACAGAAATGTTCTGGGACTCTTAAGAAAAACTACATTTTCTGCAGTAAGTATGTTTACAGAGAAAGCTAACCCCCCACACACACACACACACACACACAGTATGTTCTAAAGTCAGTATAGATGACACATTATTAATGCCTTAGAAAAAGAAGTCAGTTTGTACTCAGAAATAAAAATATATTTCAGAGTTGTCTGACTGAACAAATTGTCACAATGTAAAAATTGTGCCAGATGCAAGAGTAAATATGAAAATGTACTAAATACCACACCCTAAACCCAAGCAGTTAGAAAAGCAGTACAGAAAAGTACACAGACTTGAGGTTATATAAAATTCCTGAGTGAGTGAAATAGCTCTGTTTTACTGGTCCCCAAGCCCACTAGACCTAAATGGGTTTTAAGTGACTTTCAGAAAATTAAATATCTAAAGATGATTCATATCCCATGATCCTAATGGATTGAAAAAATAGAAAAGGGATGGTTTCTGTGTGCTTTGGACCTAACCATGCGCTATTGGCAGATTTCACTAGCTTCATAAGGCAAGGAAAATGGCATTTTTCTCACCAGATGGACTCTTCCATTACCGAGTTCTGCCTTTTGGCCTCCTCAAAGCACCTGCAGCATTCTATTAGTTGATGGACAAAATTCTTAAACCTCATGCTGGACAGAAATGGAGTGGCAATAAGAAAGAAATTGTTATTTGCAAACCAAATGAAGTATAAAACTTCTTCTAGCACTAGCTATTATGGAACAAATCCATATCTGCATTTCTGAGATGGTAAACCCAAGCATCATGAGAATTTGTTGTGGCATCTTAATAGCTTTATCATTTTTAATTTAGAAAACCATGAGAAAATGTTATTCCAAATTCTGTAAATTTTATTGACTAAAAGTATTTATTTTTGTTCACTGAACACAGCTGTTTTACTTGTGACTTAATTCAAGTTAAACTTTAAGCTCTGATAATGGATTTATTAGTATATTGGCATCATCATTATAAGACAGTTAAGCATGTTAGTGCAACCATTTCTTTCCTGTTAGAAAATAGATATGGTGACTTAAACTGTTCCTAAACATATATCTTACAAAAAGTGAAGGGCTAAAATCCTACAGACTGTAGTTCACACCTTATTTATGCCTCATTCATAAATAACAGTTTAAAAGTCATACTTTGTACTGTAATCATTTTTAATTGATCACTCAATGAAACTGAATACTATAGTAAGGATCATTTTACCAAAATGTTATGAACAAGTTTTCACCAAATATAATGCAAACTCTTAACTTTGGCAAATTTTAACTGAGCTCAACCAGATGTTTTGCATTGTCATTTTAGGGTCCTACCCCATTCATTAATTTATTTTATTTTTATTTAACATTTGTTGACCAGGAAATTCCGACTTGGACAGAGCCTATTTTCCATGGAGGCCCATGGAGAAATGTTCCAGATGCATGTCGTTGGAAAGTGGGAAGAAATTGGAGCACCAGGAGGAAACCCATGCAAATGCAGCGAGTGCATGCAGACTCTACACAGAAGGCACCTCAGCCAAGAATCGAAGCAGAGACCTGTTGCTGCGAGGCAACAATGTCAACTGCTGCACCACTGCACCAGCCCACATTAATGATGGGTTATTTCCTTTGCCCTAAAAAGCCACATGTTAAGATGGAACTACACATTGTCTTTAGCATAGTCTATAAGCTGGGTCTCCACTGACAGCATAATGAGCATCTGCAGTATGGTTGTAATAATGCACAAGACATTACCATTTACCTCAGAAAGCTTCACAAGAAGTAATGCAAAATCGAGACACAATTGTGAAGGCACCTTCCAGTATTCAGATGATAGCTCTTCAGTCATAGAAGACGTATGTATCGTTCCATAGAATAAGGGCATGGAAGAAGGGTGATATTTTAACACTGCTGCGGTGTTTGGGCTGGTATGCAGAAGGGTTTGTGGACCATTTGTTCTGATTGTAGGAAGATGATGAAATACAAAAAGGACCATTATCTTTATTTGAGGATAATTCCATTGTTTAGAAATGTACTCATTGCTGATACAACATTATCTTTATTTAAGGGTCATTTCATTGTTTGGAAATGTACTCATTGCTGACATGACATGGGTCTCTGAAACAAATTGATTGTGTTTCAAAGTGACATTCATTACAAGGAGTTTAGATATGGATGGGGTGGAAAGTCAAAATAAGCTGAGAGAAGAAGTTTTATTTTATTTTATTTTTTTTATTATTATTATTATTATGTAAAACCTCAAGAGAATTTTTGTAAAACTCTTCATGAAATTAGTATGTTCTGCAAAGCATAGTGACTGACTTTTTTGTATTTTCAGTTCATTTCGGAAATTATTCACCATTATAACCTTGATAACATACATTTTTCTGGTCTCCAAATCGCCAGGTTAGTTTTCAAAACAATGCATTTATCTAATAACTCCAAAGATCAGAGCCATCTCCTATATGTTACAATGCATTTGCATTGGCTTTCTCTGAAGGTGCAACAGCGATTTCTGTGCCATCAGTAATCTAAAAGCATCCCTGCAATTGGTCTTATTTCAGTATAGCCATCAACTGGTAAATGAGCAGACATCAGCATCTGATCTTATTTCCAGCATTGTACTACTCCATTGTAATACTGTTTTGCAATGAGGTGAAATAATTAACAGACTGGTGGTCTGTATTGCTCCAGTACAGAGTCATTTCTCAAGTTTGGGAAGTAACTGCTTTCTATATTCAAAACAGCCATCTGCTATGCCATTGTTCACAATGTGCACTTTTTTTGATTTTTTGAGTAGTTCCACTGATGGTATAAGTCAGGAACACAGAAAATATGTGCTAGTTTTAGAATGTGTAACTAATGTAATAAATGCTTCAAACCACATCATAAACATAGTATCTGTCTTATTTACTATATAATATTATGTTGCAAACCTAAATGGAAAGGCTGCCTTTGTTAAAACAATCAGTTTTGCAGAAACAAAATAAAATTGGAGAAAAAAATGTAATCTTTAGCCAATCAATGACAAATACTTGCTTTATCTATTGTTGCTGAACTGTAAGTAGGATCCTAATAATAATTAATAACATGTAGAACTTTGTTCCAGTAATAACAACATACATAGTCAGAAACATTAATGTATTAATACATTTGTAATTTTAACTGCACCACTTGTTATGAATCAACCGAATATAAAGCTTTCAATTTTCTTTATATTTCTGCTCCCTAGATTCTATACTAAAACTTTGCACTGATCATATTTTACTGATTTCACCAACACGATGACCAGCAAGTGGTATATTTATGCATCATTCTAGATGTAATTATTATTGTTGTTAATACATGAATAACTGTATACTTGTTAGGTTATTGCAAAACTGTTGTTACCAAATCAAAATGAAGACCACATAAATAGAGTTAAAAATCATCCTAAACAAACAGCTGAGATTGATATCATGATTAAATCCTACCCTGCTTGGACATTCATGAGCAGATATTGTATGTAAGCTACAATGTGTTAAGCAGTAGAAAAGTCAAACTTCATGGGATCACTGCACACAGAATCAGTTTAAGCCAGTGCTGTCCAAGTGCTTAACATTTAAAATAAATAAATAAATAAATAAATAAATAAATAAATAAATAGATGTATGCACATGTCCCCCCCACACACAAACACATAAGCAGACTTATGAGTCTGAGATATAAAGTCTGATTTTGTGATGTCTGCGAGTATGTAGCATCTTAAAGATGTCTCATGAAGTATAATATACTTTCCATCTATATTATGTATTCTAGAAAGCAGATGATTATAAACAGCACATAGACATACTGTTACCTTACTACTTGGCTTACATGTGCAAGTTATTTAACCAAGTATTTAAAAGTAATTACAGAAATGATTTTTAGTTTTAATTACAATGAATGGGAGAAGGTGAATCCTACTTATTGTTTATCATCCTCTTCCTCTTCTGCATATTTATGCAACATTGGAGTAGGGAGTTAAAAAGAATGGGGGTGTAGGGACACGACCTCTCATAAATATATGCAGCAATAACTCCATGCAAAAAATGCATGCTTTGTGCAGTCCTGGGATTGTCAATGTTTTGTATATGTGATTTTGTGTGTGTGTGTGTGTGTGTGTGTGTGTGTGTGTGTGTGTGTGTGTGTGTGTGTTTGTCTGAGTATGTGTGTGTGTGTGTGTGTGTGTGTGTGTGTGTGTGTGTGTGTGTGTGTGTGTGTGTGTGTGTGTGTGTGTGTTTGTGTGTGTGTGTGTGTGTGTGTGTGTGTGTGTGTGTGTGTGTGTGTGTGTGTGTGTGTGTGTGTGTGTGTCTCTTCATGAGAGAGACCTACTAAGGATTTAGACATTCTGATTCTGAGTAATCATATATCAACCCGGATGGCACATCATTTATCACATTAAACCTAGTTGGTTAATCACAGATTAGTGAATTTGGCTCATATTAGATTGCTGTTCTAGTATTGGAACCAGGCAGTAAAATTCAGTTTCTAAATAATGAATATGCATACCTCCTGGTTTCTGCAGTTAACACTCTCAATTTTGTTTAAACCAAAATATATTGCTTTTCACAGTGCTGTGTTGTGCCACTTGAGGGAATTGAACACAATTTATGTAAGAATGAATAAAAAAAGCATCTATATCATATTATCACAGACGCAAAATGTCAAACGCTCAAAAGAGCAAATATACAGAAACTCGAACTCTGTATTGTGGGGGGCCGTGCCCCACCCCCCGCTAAATATATATTCCAACTCCGAGATCACACTACAGTGAGGAAAGGGCAAATATCCCAATCTTCACTGTACTGCAATCTCAAAAACGGAACTTTGAGTTTTCAGCACTTTCGCTGTTTTCATGTTCGACATTTTCAGTTTACGATTATGTGATATAGATCCTAAAAAAACTATAATTCAGAGCAGCTATTTAACCCTGTAAAATATGTGAATACAATGATAAAAAGTCAGTGTCTGGTCAAGTCTAGAAAAAAATGCTAGTGGGTGGGAGTACTTAGTTTTATATTTTAATTACACCCTTCAGTATTCTTCCTTGTATTCTAGAAATGAGGCTAGAAGCATACAATCAGCAACCTTGTATATTCTTTTTTTGTCATTCTAACCTCATATTTATAACTCTTGTTTTTCATGTCAGCATACATTGATATATCTGCACAAAATCATACCACTGAAGTGAGGAACAAACTTGAAAGAGAAATACTTCCTTCTATTTAATATTCTGAATAAATACATCATCTAAGAAAGGTAAAATCTAAGCTCTGCTCTAAAACTTAGCTTCCAGAGGCGTCACTTACTTAAATGCTTTTAATGTAGCCATTTCTAGTAAATACAATTCTTTCACAGAGCTTTGCACACAGGAGTACTACATTTTTCAATATGTATATACATATTCATTAGGAAAGGGTCATTATTATGTGTACTGTCAACTTACGTTTCTTTATTCTGCATGAATTCTAGCATCTTCATAAGGGTGTGTTCTGTTTTTGATTCTCAGTATAGTGAAATGCTAGGAACTGCATTTTCTTTCCTCTAAAAGAATTAGCTTTTTCAAAATACACTTTTGTTGGAATAATGAGGTTATCACCACACGTTTTTTTTTTTTTATCTATCAGTTTATAAATTTTTTTTGGGGGGGGTCTCATTCTTATAAATACATGCATGACTGGGAAAGAATGATGTATATTTGATCTTCAAGCACCATAAATGTTTGATTGCGTATAGCAAATTAAAAATATATATATATATATCTTACCTGCTGCCACCTGCCTTTTCTTCCTTCCTTCCTCTGTCTATTCCTTGCTGCTGTAACTTCCAAGACCTAATGCTTTTCTCTCCCTGTCTCGTTTTCACTCACACACACATGCACACACCCTTTCTTTCACTGCCCCTTCCCCTTCCCTCTCTCTCTCTCTCTCTCTCTCTCTCTCTCTCTCTCTCTCTCTTCACACATGTAACCACGGTGGTTTGCATTAACTTGATTTTGTTTCTCTTTTCCAATTCTAGTCCTCAGAGTTTTCTGTAAAGGAGGGAGCTCAGGATGGGTGGGGGTGGTGGAGGGATGAATGGAGAAAATTGCAGGAGATTAACAATAATAGTGTCTTTATCAGGCTTCCAGCTTCTTTGAATTTATTCCATGTGGTTCTTAACAGATTTTCACATCTAATGATATTACCCACCCCACCCTGTTAAGAATACATAAACAATATCTTAACTTTTCATTTGCCTAATTTTTTCCACCATGTATAATTATTCCTTCTCAAACTATGCCCTGTCTTTTGACTGAAATGGACTGAGAATAGAGAGAGACTACAAACCACTGCATCTGAGGTATGTTGGTAACAGTTCATATTAACAAAAGCTACTTAGCTTTAGGGTCAAACAGTGCACGGTTACAGGAAATTATCAAGCTGTAGAAGGAAAATGGCATATATTGTGGTATATGACAAAAATGCACACAGATTAAACAAAAATGGTGAACAGCATGTTTCCACTGCATTTTCTGTCATCTTATTTGCATTACATGATGTAAAACAGTACCCAACTTGTTTCTGTACTGAATATACAATGGTGGCAAAGTTTGTGCCAAATGCACCCCTGGAGGTATAGGGTACACTCTCTCTTAGGCTTGCGTGGAACTACTGAGTAAACCCTAATAGTGCACATGCCACTTTAAATGTCACTGTGGAATGTGGGGGTGATTTAAAAAAAATATTAACTATCCCTCTAACTTCTAATGTGGCTGCTACATAGCAACAAAATAAATAAATTCCAATCATCATGTCTGTCTTTCTGCTAATCTTGTATCTACTTTGTTGAGACTGAGTGAAAATATTTCCTCGTGGAATATAAATCTCTCTGATGTTTCATTTTCTTTGCTGGCTGGCATTTCCTGGCTTCTGCACTTCATTAAAAGTACACAGTGAAAAGCAACCTTCCACTGAGTACTTTTCACAGATATTTTCTTTGGCTTGGTTTTTGGGCTGTGATTGCAGCTCTGAGAGTCTCAGAGGCTATGAGGATCATTTGAAACCTTTCTGTTGTTTGGAGAGGGGCAGCACGATGAATGAGACAGTAAGAGACAACACATTACTCAGTTTGAGAGATGGAGGAAATATGAAAGAAAAACTTGACATTTAACTACTTGAATGTCAACATTAATCTAAAGTCTGAGAAAAAATGTCTTCCAACTGTTATCCTTTTGCAGACTTGTACTTCTCTGTAGAACTGTCTAACACACGTGTGTGCTTGTTAGAATGTATTGGTTTTTTTTCGCTATAAAGTTTACAGTGCCACAAGAAAACATGTAATGTATTGCTTGTTAGCACACTGTAGTTATGCCAACCACAAAGTTGCCGAGCATTTTCAAGAATATCTCTGTATTTCCTACCATTTTATGTAAAAAACTACAAGATAAAAGACAAAAAAAATCAACAGCATCTTCACAATTCAAATATGTATGAATAAACTGCATTGTTGTACATACTGAATGATTTTCAGAACCACATTCATACACAAATCTATTGACTTTTAATGTGTTTTCTAATTATCATCTCCTGTTTCCTTATTACTTGAGCTAATACAGACAGACAGAAACATCTGTAAATATCTGTTTGTTATAGGAAAACATAATTTTCTTGGGAGAAATGGCATTTCATTCAAAACTTAAGGTCTGTTTGCAGCAGACATTTGTCACATAAATGAATTTCTACTTTGGTGTTTCCTTAATGTTGAAAATTTGCTTTACAGCAAAATGATCAATGAAGCAATGATGACAGCTTCATATCTTAATCATAAGTTTCCATGTAAGAATACTTTACCATTTTAGTTCACCACTTACTATGGTAGAAGTGTCATTCTTCTGCCTCTCAAAGTGACATTTCTTGTAGCCTGAAAGCTTGACCCCACCCCCACTGCCATGACCGATAAAATAGAATAGCTGTATATGCAAAGTGTTAGTAGCTTGAAGCCCATGCTAGCTTTGTATGCATCTGATTTTTTTTCCTAATCTTGAAGTTTCCTGTGAATTAACTACATTCATGGATGATTGCATGCATAACAGGGAAGCTAGCAAGAATATCTGCTCTGAGTTTATAAAATACGTTTCTGTGTATTGGGTATCGGATATGGTGAAAATATGTATGCTAGCAAGCAAGAAACTGATCAGGCTGAGCTCAGTTAATTCATGTACTTAATTCATACTGTGCAAAAATGAAGTCTCTGTTTACAGCATGTTGAGAAATGCAATTAATTTATCTAACCTCAGATTTATGTTTAATGCCATAATATATTAGCTTGTCAAAAGTGGTGCATCTCTGGTGATATGAACTATATTGGGTGGTATTCATATTCATTACGTGAGTGCTTTAAGGCTATCCACTCTGTGAATGAGTGCAGCAAAGCCACAATTCACAGAGGCCACTTATGCTAAGACATGATGGCTGTGCATGATCATAGGCACATAGAATGAGATGCAAATGAGAAATGATGTGAAACAGCATATGGTAATGAATCCATCTCCCTACTACTTAATAGTCAGTCTCTCTTGCAGATTCATTATAAAAGATGGCATTGTGCCTTTTCCATCTACTTAGCAATCTGAAATAATGCTGCCACTTACTACTAGCCTTGTTATTCTTGGTGTGAGCTGCTTTTCTTGGTCCAGTCAAACCGCTTTGCTCAGCGACACTCACTGTCCAAGAAGGTGGAGAAAGAGGTGAAGGATGCCTCACAATAATTTTGGCACTCAACTGATACTTGATAGGATCACTGTGCACAGGCATACTGTAAGGGCCTTAGTGAGTATATATGGCCCCCATAGTGGCTCTGGAGGGATGCTTGGACTTTCTATCCCTTTACATACAAAGATATTTATAGCCTGCACTATACTTTCCATGAAGACCCTCCAGAGGCAGGCTGGAGACATGTTGGGTATCTCACTGGCTTCTACCTCAGTGATGCTCTGGCAGTTACTGGATGTACTCTAGGCACACATGGCTCATTATATCTATTTCCTGGTGTTACCTCAGGTCCAAGCCCAGACCATGGGTGCCTTTTAAGGGGTGGCGCATTTCCCTAAGGTTCTTGGTACAATATGTTGCAATTAGGGCTCCATCTTAGTCCATGCTGGAAGCAGTACCATAAAAGGAAGAACTACCATTCCATCATTTGCCAGGTAGTGTGTGATGCATGGGGGTGCATCACCAATGTCTTTGCCCAGCATCATGGTAGTTCATACAGTAGCTCAGTCTACCACCTCTTCCTGCATGGTGGAATGCCCAATGGTTATCTTGTTGGTACATGAAATAATATATTTGTTTTCTTTTCATTTACATAGTTATGGCAGAATGGATTCAGAATACTAATGCAGTTTTCTTTATTTTGACTCCCCCTTTCTCTCTCTTTTTTTCTTTTGTTATATTAACAGTGTATATAACGAAAGGAAATAGGCATGGCCAAAGTCAGAAAGATCAAGTCTCATAATGAAAAGAGCTCAGTAATTAAACTAAACAGGAAACTAAGAGGACTAATTAAAATCAACAATGCCAGTTATGAGGTCAGTATAGCTTTCTGTACAAGGCAACTTCAAATTCTTCTACAGCTGTGCCTGAAACCTCAGAGGTAACAAGCAACAGTGTGCATTACTGTTGTAAAAGGTACCACCTTCACTGAACAGAGTGACATAGTGAATCTGCTGGCTGATAAATTCAGCTCAAACTTTACTACCCCCACTCCCCCCATCACCCCTCGTGAAGTCCCAACCAGCTATCAGAAGGGAGTATGTCACTGCAGTGCTCACTAAGGCTAAAAACGCAGGCTTATTGCGGCCCTGACAGTATCCTTAGTTGCTTTTAAAATAGCCTGAAACATAAACAAACAGGACCACTTAAGTCAATTTCCAATTTCAGCTTCGAAACAGGCTACATCCTAAGTCAACGGAGGAGGATTGTAATGTTTATCCCCTTTCACAAGGGTGTATCATCATCTGATGACAGAAACTACAGACTCGTTATTCTGACTAGTCCTATATGAAAAGCCATGGAATGAATTATCATAGAAATGATCAACAAAGACATTTACAACCTAAAGACACTGAACCCATTCTAGTTTGTTTTTTTCAAAGAAAGGCCGAGAGCAATTAACTTTGTAGATGACTTTGAGATGGTAGCAAGGCAGTGGACGAAGGGAAAACAGTGAATACCACCTACCTAGACCTAGCTAAGCATTCAGTACAATACCCTACTCAGGCATTGTGGACGAACTCATTGAATTAGGCATAAACCACTGTATTACCAGCTGGCTCACAGATAGGACCTAAGAAGACAGGATCAGTAAGAGTGCCTCCACTGAGAGGTAGCTCATCAGCAGAGTACTGCAGGGCTTTGCACTGGGCCCACTCTTGTTTGGCATCTACTTCTTAGATGTCAAGGGTAATTTCTAGTGCCTCTGGCTTACCAAGTTTGCAGACAACTGCAAATTGGGAGCTGTCATAGATCATCCATGACACAAACATCCTGCAAAAGGGTCTAAAGCACACAAATGATTGGTGTCAAAGCCATTAATTAAAACTCAATTCAAAGAAGTATATTATATTGTTTTTTGGGAAAAAACATCCACCCCAGCAAAATACTCCACTGGTAAGACACACCTAAAAGATAATCCAGTTGTTTGAGATTTGGGAACATATATTGACAGTAATCTGGCCTTTGACCAACATGCAACCAAGGTAGCAAGAAAATCATTCTATGTCTCCCAACATATAAGTAAGGGTATGGCATCCAGATCCAAGGAATTTATAGTACCACTCTACCTGTCCTTTATTGGACCTAACTAATTTTGGATGTGTAATCAGAAATTCATTCTGAGACTGGCCCCCATGTCTCTTATAGGCAGAGGCCAATAAAAAACACTCCCTAACTAAAGTGCACCCCCTTAGATATTTATGGGATAACAGCTGTTCTTGGTGTTCCACACCCCTTGCACTTTTATCCCTCCTAAAACTGCTCCCTGACCAAAACCCAAAGTATTTGTGGTGACTGACTGCTTTGCAGCAGGGATAGAGAAGGGGAGACCTGGATTTAAGGATATCTGTTGTCACCTCCAAAAGATTTCTCTTCTGACAAGCACCAGCACTGAGATCTAAAAAAATAAAGGGTGTTAATGCTGGGACTAAAGAGATTTTAGATACCACTGTATCTTTTGCATGTGGCATCTTGCCAGGGTTATCATATCAGGGATGCCATAAGACACAAAATCCTGAGGTGTTTCTATGCAGTGACCAGAGTCTGAGTGGAAAACCCTAGAAATAGATATATGTAAAGAACTAGTTGAACTGAGGTGTCTAGTTGACATGCCAAGAACACAATTGTGTATGAAGGAGATATGAAAGACTTTTGAATGTTTTCTTGGAATTGCAACTTGTGTAAGAGATCTCTCACCTAAGAGAGGGATTCCTGACACTTCGAAAAATACACAGAAAGGAAAGGCAAGTCATATAAATATGGAAAAAATGTGGATACCCTGTAGCCTGCATTGAGCTATATCTGAACCTAGACACTTTGTGAACATTCTTGGTGAAGTAGATAGTCCAAAGCATAAGGCAGAACACTGATAATGTGATCCAGACATACAATACCTTAAGAAACATCTGAAGTCTGGATGAATAGGGATGTGATGATATGTATCTTTTAAGTCTAGTGTTACAGGCAACTTGAAGGAGGAAGATGAGTTAACAGGTTGTGGGCACTATCACAAACAGGTTTAGGAAAGAAAGATCCACAACTGGTCTCCAAGCATTTTCTTTCTTTGGCACTAGGAATATCCTTGAATAAAAACCTGCAAATAAGGAACTGTTCTTTAACTCCAGCAGACAACATGTGGGGAGGAAGAAGTGGAAACTAAAAAGTCTGATGTGGAAAATAAAGAATGGCCCCATGGAAAGGAGAAGTTTACTCCTACTACCATCTGTAACCCTGATGAATGATTTCCAGAACCTATTTGTCTGAAATAATTTGTTTCCAAAGAGAAAAAAATGGAGGTACAAACTTCCTGGAAGAAAGAAAAAAAGCCAGGATGGAAGGGGATCACTAGGTCTTTTGGGCAGTTATTCAGACTTGTTGGGCTATCCTTGGTTTTGGGAAGTTTGAGCCTTTTCTTTGGAACCCCCTTGCCATTTCTTCTTAAACATCTCTTTACCTGTATTTTGTTGAGACTGTTTATTATGTTTTTTGCCAAAACTAGATTAGGAGATAAAAAAAAAAAATACAATTTAGAAAAGGAAGACTGAAAAATCATAGAGATTGCCTGGATCAGCTCACCCCTTTCATCATGCTTTCGATCACTTCTGGCACAGGGGGGGACAAACACTAAATTTCTGAAAGCAGGCAGTAACCTAAACATCTTCCAAAACAGAAAGAGCAGGAGGAATGGATGTGGGTTCTTAAAAATCCTTTGACAATTCATAGCATTTTCTGAAAACACTGGCATATTTTTACAATAGTCTCAGAGAAAGAGGCCCCCCCCCCCACATGTAGAATCAGAAACTGAGCTCTCTTCAAAGTCTGAATTATAAATCTAAGGAAAAAACACTGTATCTGCCCCTGCATCTTCCTGTTCAGATTCAGAATTTTGAATCTCCTCAGGAAAAGATGAATCATTCTTTCTTTTACCAGAATCTACTTTGCAAAAAGGACCAATAGCCTGAATTAAACCCTGAGCCAGACCCAGTAAAGTAGTCCTAGCCAAAGAAATTTGGGGAGGAGTAGATGTATGCTTGGTTTTCTGTTTCTTTTTGATAGGAAAAAATGAGGCCAACAGTGGTACTAATGGTAGCAACTGCACCCCCAGGGATGGACACAGCATTCTGATACAACAGGATAACCTTCCCTGCTCCCTCTCCCAGTACTGACAAGAAGGGCTCTCTCTTACCCACTGAGGAGACCCCAACAGCCACAGAGGATATGACTAACCTCCAGACTATAATGGTTTTATGTGGTATACCAGAGGGATCTGGGTAAAAGATTAGTGGTCTGAGGTTCAGAAAATGGCCACATCAGAGTCACTCACCTGCAGCTGAGGAAAATTGCTAGCAAAGGCTGTTCACTTAACCTTTTTTTTTTTTTTTTGTGGCTATAATGAGTAACTATGGGACTGATTGTCTGTTCCATATTGAAGCCAGAAATAGTGCCTCTTTCCTGGGGAAGAAAAGCAGCAATTGTAGGTAAACAATACCAGTCCAGAAAAGTTACTTTTTTGAAGGAAAAGCACAGTAAAAAACACTCAAAAACACTATACCAATATCACAAAAGAAAAATAAATGCAATTTCTCCACAATAAGAATGTATTCAGTTAGTTTACTCTACTTTTAAACTGACATTAAGAAACAAGTGCTCCATTTAAAAGTCTTGAGATAGTCTGTTAAAACAAAACACTTCTAGCTTTAAAATAACTTTCCTGAAGAGAAAAGTACTAAAGCATCAACACATTTAATAAAATGGAAGTTTTTTCTCCAAAGGGAACTTATCTACCCAGCAAAGTAAAGCATAAGCCCACAGTTGATCTTTGAAAGCCTCAGAGGAGTGTACTCTTCATGGCAGTAAAGCTCTGAAGGGCTTCATGTCCAAACATTTGTTTTAGTCATCTCAGCTTGAGATGCCTGGCAGTTTGGGCATGTGGAATGTATCCTGAAGCTCTGAAAGCTGGATAGATGTTACATCTTTGGCAGAGTATAACCCATATATCTAAGGCTACTGCAGCAGTGATCAATATGATAAATATATGACCAGATGTATTACTTATGTATACATGTTTAAACCATGCTCTTATATGTTTGCAGTTATTACTCAGGAAACTATCAAAACACACATTATCATCCTGATGCATATCAGATCATAGGATCATACGATCATAGGAAGTTACAAGGCTAATGACCTGAGGGCCATTACAAACCTAATCAAATTTTACCCTTGTTACCATGATTAGCACCTATTTCCTTTGTCCAAGAGGGACACAGGTGGAAACCCCAGGGTGAATTTACCAATCAAATCATCCAGATTGTGTTTGAAGAGGGCCAGTGATGTGCTCTGTTTGATGTGAAGTGGGACTCTATTCCAAGGGTGTGGTGACCTCTGGGAGACAAACCTGTCCCTCCAGCAATTTCTGTTGATGTCACGTACCAGATTTAGGTGTTTAGAGCGAGTAACCTGTGTGCTATTTGACTTGCGGGTGTGCAGCATTTCCAATAAAGCAGGGTCAGTGATCACTTTATATGCAAGCCAGAGATCACCTCTTGAGTGTTCTGTATTAAACAGAATAAATTGACAGTGATTTCATCCGATCCACATAGGATAGCTGCTGAAGACCTCGAATTTTCTTTGTGTGCAACCTTTGGGGTCTCTCCAATTGCTGCAGATGCTTTGAAAGGTACATGCCAAAAAGGCCATTGTACTGAGTTATTGGCCTAATCAGTGAAGAGCACAGAGAGGTGATAACTTCACTTTTTTGTGACAATGCCCTTTCTTATTAGCTGAGCCATATAGAATGCCATTTTTACCACTCTAGAGACGTGGTGATCAAAGGCAAGGTTGCTGTCAACCTGAGTGCCCAGATCTGTCACCACTCAGTGCATACTTAGGGTATTGCTATTGATATGCTAATTTTCAGGAACATCATTCTTGCTCAAAAGGATGATAATACATTTGTTTGCACTGAGTTTTAGGCCATAAATTTTGTACCAATCATTTGTTTGTGTAAGACCTTCTTGAAGGATGTTGACATCATTTGGAGATTCTATGACTGCACCAAGTTTGCAGTCATCAGCTAACTTTGTCAACCATAGCCTCTTGGATTTAGCTTGCACTTCAGAGAAATAGATTACAAACAGTAGAGGTCCCAGGATCAATCCCCATGGAACATCACCGGCAATGTGTCTGCTGTTGGAGATGAATTTCCCAATTTTGACTGTATGGGTGATATCAGAGAGCCAGTTCGCAATGCACCTTATGATATAAGGGTTGATATCTATCTGGGAGAGCTTGTCAATGATGCCTGAGTGAGGGATAGTATCAAATGTCTTGGCCAGGTCTAGGTAGGCTGTATGCATAGATTTCCTCTCATTTAGGGCCCTTGTGTCTGTCTCAAAGAAGTCCACCAGGTTTAACAAGCATCATCTCCACTTGACAAATCCAAACTGGGTATGATCTAGTGTTTAGAGGTTACCTATATCTTTATCGATAGGGTCCATGATGAATCTCTCCATGGCCTTGCAGATAAGGCTAGTCAGGATAATAGGTCTGCAGTTCCAGGGGTCAGTAGAAGCACCACCTTTGTGAAGGGAGATAACAGTGGCTGTTTTCCTTTCAGCTGGGATTATGCCAGTGCTTAGACTGTGATTGAAAAGAGTAGCCAATGGTGATGCTAATTCTTGTTTGAGTCCATGTAGGACACATCCTGGGATGTTATCAGGTTCCATTGATGTTGTGTTTTTGGCCTTAGAGAGGGGGCAGGTGGTAGGGATGCCATGAAGTACATGTGTTGGGGACAGGGGAGTGAAGTTTTAACTGAACCTTTTGGCTAGCAGGTTAGCTATGTCTACTGGCTCAGTGCATGTGTTACCATTAACTATCACTTCGGCGCAAATCTGAGCCTTACCTTTTAGGTTACGGATGTAACTAAAGAATGCCTTATGGTTGCCCTTGGTTGAGGAAGCTAACTTAGATTTGTAGTTTGCCTTGGAGGACTTCACAAGAAGTCTTATTTGCTTATTTAAGCTGAGGAAAGAGTCTCTCCATTTCAGAGCTTGCTCCATCTTACTCTTGGACAGGAGTTTCTTCCTTTTACTGTAAAGCCTGTTAATGATAGTTGTCCACCAGGCAGGTTTGCTTTTCCTTGAAGAGCTTGTTTTGGTCCTAATAGGTACTGCCAAGTCAATGCAGTTATACAGGTGCTTGTACAGGGCACTGGTGTAGAGCTCGGCATAGCTACTGGTTCCATCTGAGTGCAAAGGTGCAATGAAGCTATTTATACCATCCTGTAAGAGGTTATAATCTGCTTTGGAGAAGTTTTTTAGTCTAGTTGCTGCTAGAGGAGGGTCAGGTGTGATAGTTACCTCAGACAAGACTGATGTGGGGTTAGATCTCAATAGGGATGAACTCACAGTTGGGGAGCTACAGTGGTCTCCCATATTTGTAAGCACCAGGTCCAAGATATTGGCACCCATGGTGAGGGTGTCAACCAGCTGGTCCAGGGCATTGGAGTTGATAAATTCGAGGAACATTTGGGCAGGTGAGTTTGAGCACGTGTAATTCACCCAGTCAGTGCTAGGGTAGTTAAAGTCGCCCAAAACTTTGGTGTCAGGATATATCTTGATAGACTCAAGTTGATCCAAATAGGCTGAGAGGGTGTCCTGATTCATGGAGGGGATTCTGTAGCTGGCAGTGACTTGAATAGGTGTCCAACCAACAGAGGTTTATTTATCCTTGATTAATATTGATACAATGCCTCCTTTAGTTCTCTTGCCTTCAGTTTGTGGTCTGAACATATGGAAAGAAATGTAACCTGGTATAGCTGGGGTGCTCTCCACAGCCTTGAACTAGGTCTCTATGGCTCTGTGACTGCACAAATGTCTGCATCCTCCAGGGTGAGGACTGCTTCCAGTGAGTGCAGTTTCATGTTAAGACTTCTAGCATTTAGCAACATGACCTTGAGGTTGTTTTTGGTTGGTATTTTCACATCAGGAGTTTTGTCCTTGTGACACTGCCTAAAAAAGGCACTATGGGGTGGCAAGATCCTTAGCCAGTAGCCAAGATCCCAGGGGTGACAGATGAAGACCATCTCTGGAAAAGCATCGAGGTCTGTCAACCATGTCATCCCAGGATGTCAGATACTGGATCCCCTTAGAATGACACCGAAAACTAAGCCAATTATTGAAGTCAATCATTTTTCTGTTTGTATTGAGAAATCATTCTAGGTGGAGGTAAAATGCTGCTTAAGGCTACGGGCATACTTGCCTGAGACATATAGTCAGAGAGCTCAGTCATGTCTTGAACTGCATATGTACCATACCTCTCAACTGTACAAATTTTCGCAGAATGTCCATATTTTTGCCTCAGAATTTTGGTCTGTTCCTCATAAAATTAGTGGTTTTCTGACAAATCCCTGGGATGATCTAAGGAATGAAATCACTAAACAATTACATACTTTTGAGTTTCATACTTCATATCCTTTAGAAAATGCATTTTAACACAAACCTTATTACTCTAGCTACTTTCTAAGTTTATAAGATCAATATTTAAAATCTGTCCCTATTTTTGGTCCTTTGTCCCCCCCATTATGTAAGGCTTTGTCCAGAGTTCTTGAGCTAAGTGGTTGAGAGGTATGATATGTACTGCATCCATCTCTAACAATACTATGCTCTATTTAATGAAGGTTGAATTGAAGGAACTGAAAACTTCTTTCAATTGTTACATTTTTCTGTGTGTGTACAGTTTTTTTTTCCCGCAGAATATAATTCACAAACTGTTATGTGAAATTTCAGTTAAGGTATGCAAGCCATAACAGTTTGTTGTAGAACCTAGACTGAAATATTGACACGGTATGAGAATTAGATATGAGCAGATATTTAAACAAATATATACAGAGCAAATACATCAGTAAATGTAATGCCTTTCATAGTATTAATGCTTATATCAGAAATGTTAAAGGAAAAAAAAAAGGTGAAATACAGGTAAACAATTGTCTTATGGTTTCTTTATCTAGCAGATGAGAAGACTGACTACAATAAAGTCCGACTCAGTAGAAGACTTGCCCGATTCATTGAAGGCATTGGTAAGCATGAATAAAGTAGTAAATGTAGCATTCTGTCTTTAACTGATTTCATTACTATATATCATATGTGGTCAAAGTGGAGATTATCTGATTATATCCCCCAAGACCTTGTTAACTGGGTCAGATCTGAGTGGAATCATATTTGTGTGATTTGAGATTTAGAGGCTAGACTTACATATGAAAACTATGCTTCTTGACTTGGCATTAAGGATAAGGCTATGACTAACACATTAAACATTAGTATGGCTCACTAGCCAGAGTAGTTAAATGTTGTTTTGGCTTTGAAAATTGCCCCCAGTTTGGCAGTCATTATCAATGTTCATTATGCAAAGTCCCTTGAAAACAGTGTTCATTTCGTAGAATTATATACCAAAGCGGAGGGGATACCCAAGTATACATTAAAGAGGATGTATAGGTATGAGTATATAAACAAATATATTCACACTTGCATATGTGTGTGTGTAGCAATATATATATATATATATATATATATATATATATATATATATATATATATATATATATATATAGATGGTTTACTATCATTTGTGCGAACGACATTCTGTCGGCACGTATGCTGCCAAAAATCAGAATGTCATGCACAAAAATGAAAAGTGAATGGGATAGTTGAAGACATTTATGCAGTAGTGCATTCGTATAAGTGTGTTCGTCCATATGTATGGAGATTGCGGTACAGTGGGGAGTGGAAATTCATCCATATCACCACTGTAGTGTGATCTCAGAGTTGGAATATATTAGTAGCAGGGGGTGTGAGGGGTCCCAAAACGTGATTTGTTGTATAGGAGTTTGATTTACATCAGCTCCTGTACGGCTATCATGTGATGTTTTCGGTAACAATGTCGACTCAAATGTGTCAGTCATTTGGGTTGACATAGTGTAGGAGTGGAGAGTTGAGTTTCGGTGTTTATTTTCATTACTGCAAATGGCAAATGTTTTGCCTTTCACAATAACGATAGTAAACCATATAGATATACATCGATAGATAGATAGATATAGATGTAGATAGATGTCAATACATTGAAAACGCAACACATCAAAAGATAACATATCTAACACAACTTGTAAATCAGCAGCCTATCAAAAAAAAAAAATAAAAGAAACTGATTGTTTTTTTGGGGTAGCAGGCAAGCCACTGTTTAGCCCTACAACCCCTGCTAATTATATATACCAATTCCAACAGAGCACTACAATGAGGAAAAAAATCCCCTGACTCCCACTGTACTGCAATCTTGAACAGTACAAAAAGCCAATAAATTTAATCAGCTGCTTTTTGTTGCTGCACCAATTTTTTGCCATTCTACTAATTGCCATTTGAAATCTTGTATTTAATCTATATATATATATATATATATATATATATATATATATATATATATATATATATATATATATATATATATATATAGATTCACTTTATAACCTCGAAATGCTGAAATATCGAATTTCAGTATCTCGAGACTATAAAACCGAATCCACAAAACACCGACAAACAAAAACCGCGAAACCACATAACCGAAAACACCGCACGCACTACACTAAACATACAACACAACACCCACATCACAACATAAACAAAAAAACAGCACACATACACAACTCACACACACATAAGCAACGGGGCAAGCCCCCCTGCACCCCATATGGGGGCGCCCACACCCCCTACTTATATATACTAACTCCGAGATCGCACAAACACAACACAAAAGCTCACTCACACACGCACATTCTCCAGTCCCTCACACACACTCTAACTCCCACTCAAAACCCTTACAAAACACTCACTTACCTGACATAACACCTACATCCAAACACGGCACCGCGCACCAACAAAACACAAACCCGGACATTACATAGCGCAACTTCATAACCGCGAATTCGACATTTTCGACATATGTCAAATTCACGATTATGAATGTTCGCTATTTTAACATTTGACTTTATAGCTTCGAGATACTGAAATTCGACATTTCATTATTTCGATGTTATAAAGTGAACATATATATATATATATATATATATATATATATATATATATATATTATATATGTGTGTGTGTGTGTGTTTATACACACACACACACACACACACACACACACACATGCACACACACACACAAATAAACACACACACACACACTCACACACACACACACACACACACACACACACACACACACACACACACACACACACACACACACATGCATTTGAGTCTTTTACAAAAAGCCACAAACACAAATCGAGATATGGTTAATAAAAAAAGTTATTTTTATCTTTCATCAAAGTGTTAATTCATTAAATGACTAAACTGACTGAAAAAGAAAATCATTAGCTTGCATTATTTGTCTGAATAATGCTACTGCTAGGAAAAGAGTGTTTAATATCCTAATGCGTAGTTTTCAGGTTAGAGTTAGCAGACAGGTAAGGGTGTGCAGGGGGCTTTCGCTTTTGGAAATTTCATAGCAAGTACACACCTAATTATTTTCTTATAAAGTCACGGTGCTTAGAGTGCATTTAAGAATGGTTTATTGCTCATCATTTCCCATTTGAGCTTGCATCTGGATAATCAGATAATGTTCTATGTTCACTGTGGTATAACCAGCAAACTAAAAGCCTCATAATTGACTCTCATGGATTTTGCCCCCAGTATGACTTGTTTCATACCTTAGTACTGCATACCTTTTGTCCTGGTAACACTTAAAATAAGTAGCAATGCAAGGCTTATGTCTTTCGACAAAACATTTCACATTTTGCTGGATCAATATAGGAGAGATCAATTTAATCTTAAATTAACAAGATGTAATTGCATGGGTCTATATTAGATCATTGAATGCTTAAAAAAGCGAATGGTGATTAATCAACTCTATGTAAGCAAAAGCTTACAATGTTGAAGTGTCAGAACAGCGATTTTTTTCCAAGGGAAAAAAATCGCTGTTCCAACAAAAAAATAAAAAACAATTTCAAACATTACATTCACCCCACACACCCCCCTACTTAAATATACCAACTCCAAGACTGCACTACAGTGCTGAAAATGGTAAAGTATCAAAGCGGCCAAGTGAATTATTTCCCAGGGAAAGAATTTGCTTAACAGCCGCTTCGATATTTTGCATTTTTCAGCCTTTTATGTTCAACCAAGACACATTTGAAAGAATACTTCTTTGGTCTTGTAATATAGACCCTAATTCCACAAATGAGAATCTGAGTGTTTTGAGAATAACTACAAAACTTAAAGCCAAATGTGAATGATTAGACTTTTTTGTTAAATCATTTATATAGCACAATAACATCACTCCTGATTAATTTGTATGAAGTAGATTAGAGTTTGAGAGCCTTTAGTCTTTCTTTATACTTTAAGTGTCACACTCTAAATACCTGCCTAATGCAGATTCTTTGCATTTTTTCAAAATTTTTAAGGCTGTCGAGTTAGAAATTCAGATTGACACTCTTTATTCTAATCAATGAAATGTACAGTCCTTTTAACTAAACACTAAATACTAACTGAAACATTTTAAGGGAAAGCAAGTTATTATGTTTACTTTCCAGTTGTGAGCTGGTCTGTTTTTCTGTTTGAGTAAAGTAATGAAAATGATTGTTAAAGAAACATCCAATTATCCATCACCCCTGTTTCCCATTTTTGCACATGGGGTTGGGGTGTCACTTCAATAGTGAGACTCATTTACAGCAGAGGTTTATACCACTGTGTGGCTAGCCCTGATATGGTAGTTCTTCCACACCACACACTCACACCTAGGTCTAATTTAGTGTTTCAATTCTACCTACTACATGTCTTTGGAGTGTAGGAGGAAACCAGAGCACCTGGAAGAAACCCACATGAGCACATGGAGGACATTCAGACTCTACATAAAAGGCACCCTAGCCAAGAATTTAACCATGGAACTTCTTGCTGTGAGGCAGCAACTCTATCTGCTGTGCCACTGTGTCACCCACCATTAAAGAAACATCATTATAATAAAAAAATGTATAAGTGTTACTGTAACATATGTTGACAGATATTATTGTTACATATACTTAGCTTTTTTGATCATGCACTAATATCAGATGTTTAAGACAGGAAGGAAGCATCTTCTGATAAGAAACATCAGCCTATGGTAATCATGAAGGATGACTAAGGTTCTAAACATGCAGTGCAGCAATGATAGGACCATTCAGTAACCAAAAATAAGAAAAAAACAAGTTTTAATGACTACATATTTTAATTATAAAATATGCTAGTGCCATGAATACAATAATGTCATGATGACTCTAACTACATGATTTATTAAGTGCCATATCCATGCTATCATTGTTTTCTGCATACTAGAAACAAAAACTAACATGGCAATAATGCATGGTTAACATGTGAGTTATACTATAACACATTCAGGACTGCTACACTTTGATTACGGGGTGAATCCTGGTGAATCCTGACTAGGCAAACATAGATGGTGTGCACATCACAGCATAATCCATGCCCTATGCATGTACTATTCCTATTATGTGATTTATCTTAATATGAGTAATTCACATTATTGCTGTTAATGTATTTAAGAATTTTACTATTTGCACTTAGGAATAGTGTGTTTTAAATTTTTTTAAGTGGTAGTCTAACACAGCATTATGATTTGTGTTTTGGTTTCCTTTTTATCTTGCTATTTTCAGTTAATTTTATGACAGTAATTTTCTTTCAGTGGCTGTGTTAAAATTGTACCAGAGAGATGCTGGTAAACTTAGGGTCTCATTCGTGTTTGTTAAATTTTTTTTATTGTTTGGTTCTCTAAGCTCAGATTCTGAGGTGAAGTGAGATAGACAAAAACAATGACAATCTTATTTATTTAGCTCTGTAAATCCCCACAAGCTCACAGTTTTATATTTCTGTGTTTGCAGTGCACACTAGAGGTAATAGCTACTATTCTTCTATTTCCCCAACCAGGAGTGCGCAACATTAAAGAAAAAGGGCGAAAAAGTGGTATATCCAGCCAATGATATCAGAATTCTGGCTAGTCTACAAAATTTTGGACACCTTCTTTGTGCACCTTGTATCTTCTGTATGCCTGACACTGTGTTATTATAACTTTGAAATATGGACACACTAAAGCTCTAAACTTTCTTGCCATATGTATGTGCATGCAAAATTTTCATCAGATAAGCAGCATGCATTTCGATGGATGGCTCCAACTACGTTTTAGACAGAGTAGCATGTCATTAGGAAACCTTCTTTTCTTAGTGGAAATTTTTATGTAAAAACTGCTTATGTTTGTCCAGAGGGTAAATGTTCATGCAGTAGACAGATTACCTAAAAGTATGCTTAGTCCTTCTTTGTTTTTTATTTAAGGGATCAACAACACAAAGTCTTGACACATTTGCCTTTCTTTTCTTCCCAAAACCATATTTTTCAGGCTGAATTCTCTCAATTGTTTTCTTGAGAATAAGTGCCTTAGGAAATTGGCGAGGAATTCCCATTCACTGGACCCCCCCCCCTTAAGAATTACAAGAAAGCTGTGAAGGAGATTTCCAAGAATCTTTCTTCTGTCATCTGGGCCTGCATTAAAACTGGAGACCCCTAAAAAATTACTCAAAAAAGAAATAGGGGGCTGAGCCTAGATGACTGATTGAAAGCAACATTTTCTCAGAGCTCTGCAGTAACTTTAAATTTTCACAGAAAAAAAATTAATCATGAAAGAATACTTTCTTCACAGAAAATCTTATAAACACATAAACTGTGTTGATGTTGAAGTCTGTAAAGTTATTCCAGAATTTTCCTATCAAAATACTTCAGATACCTAGTACTTCTAAATATTCCTATGCTGACTCCACACTAAAGAAGGACATACAACAAGTAACTTCTACTCTTTTGAAATTATCACTGAAAACAGACGGACTCCATAAAAACTTAGAAAGCATGAGAGAAAACAGTGTCAAACAGACATTTTCAAATAAATGAAACAGCATCAGGCTAAAATTATTGATATTCACTGAGACAGATGTCTGGTGTCAGACTCATGGCCTCAAGCTCAATGTCAAAAGTGCATTGTCATCCCCTTTGGTAAAAACTCTGTACCCATGAGCTACCTTATAGGCAGCAGTCTACTTAACAGCGAATGTGTGATAAGAGACATTGGGCCCAGACCTCTCAACCAATCGGGGACAAATTTCAACAAAATCAGGGACAAGTCAAGAAAAAATCAGGGACACTTTTAAAATATTAGTGCTATTAACTTGAAACATTGACAGAATCAAAGCATATGAATTAATACACATTTTCTGAAGTAAAAGAAATCTATAACTCTTAATTATTGTCATTATTAATTAAGCGTAATTCACCACCTTTCCTCCAAAAGTCACTAGTTTTAGGAGGGATTAAGAGGGACAGAGCTAAAATATGAGTCAAAATCAGGGATGTCCCTGAAAATCAGGGACAGTTGAGAGGTATGATTGGGCCCCAGGTGACAGTAGTGTCTCCTTTGATAATAACATCTCCACAGTAGTCAGGAAGTCCTTCTACGTGGCATACCTCATCACAAAAGAGTTCTCATCCAGAAAAAAAGAGGTAATTGTTTCCCTCTACTCGACACTCATCATTCCCATCATAGAGTACAATGCCCCTTTTGCCATGTACCTCACAAGATAGCTGCAGCAGCTGGAAAGGCCACAGAAGTACTTCACAAAGAGGATTACTGGCAACAAACAAATGCCCTACACTGACCATCTCAAAAACTCCAGCTTTATTCCTTAACATATTGCCTACTCTGAGGTGATCTCTGCTTAACATATAAAGCTATCCCAAACCCAGAGCTGTTGGACATGCTACACCTAAATAAATCCCAGTCCCTCTCAGCTACACGCTCTAGGGACCTAAACCTTGTCACCACAATGAACAGGACATGCTGGAGGGATAGATTCCTGTCCCAGAGACTTCCCATACTCTGAAACAAGCTACCCATCTATGTCAAGCAGAGTTCCTTATTAGCACTCTTCAAGAAAAATCTTGATGAGTGGATGGGAAATAAGAAATACACCCCAGGGATCACTTCTGTTGCTCTGCTCGACAGTGGCACAGGAAAATAACTTTCTTGGGTGGCGTAAGCCAGGGAACCTTGTTGGCTAGGCTTACTTAGGCCCTTGGTTAATACAACACTTGGTTAATAAATAAATTAGACAACCTTGAAAACAGAAAGGTGATATACCATAAAAATATTTGGTTTACCTGTAAAAGCAGAGGGAGAAGAAATAATTGCTTTTTTTAACTACTTGGGTACCTGAATTGTTAAACTTACAAGAAGGACTGTTGTATGGTATGGAAAGATTTCGTAGAGCCATGGGTAAACCTATACCCTCAGCTTCATCTCCACCAAAATCTATAATTGTAAAATTTCATTCTTTAATAGATAACAAATGTCTTAAAGCAGGATGGGAAAATTCTCCTTTGAAGTTTGGACAGCATAGCATAAGATTTGGTAATGATTATTGTAAAAAAAAACATGAAACTCAGAAAGAAATTCTGGCCATTAGTTAAGCTTCTTAAGCAGAATGGAATTAACCCCCTAGTAATTTCCCCTGCAAGAATTAGAATACTCTTATCTACTGGATCTAGAATATTCAACTTTACTGAAGAAGCAGCTTCCTTTATGAAGAATGACAATATTATACCTGTGACAGAAGAGATGGACTGGGCCTCTCCTACCTTAAAGGGATCCTCAGACAAAGCTTCCTGGACTGACTTAGAAAAAGAAAAAAAAATGAATTAACCATTTATTTCAAAAAGATCTCAGAAGACTTCACAGAGACAATATAAATTTACTTTTTAGAAAATGTGACATCTTTTAAAGCAAATATAGATTACTTGTTCTTTCCACTTTATTATTTAAAGTCTAATACTTCATTGATCAAAAGTAATATAAACTGTTTAATATATAATAAACATTTTTATTCCAAGCACCAGTGCTTCAGCATATTACTTCTAAATGAAAAAGGTAAAATGAAACTCCTGTATTCAAAATACAATTAACTAATATAATACTTTCCTTTATAAAATGCTTCCTCTTTTGCAAACATAATATTGTGTTTGATTCTGGTTGCAAAAGTTATACTTGGGATGATTTGAAGGAGATATGTTTATAAATCAAATGAGTTTTATATGTGAGAGGGGATATTATGAAGCATGATTATATCCGTGCAAAATATTTTTTTTCTTTTGTTTCCTGTCATCCCGCATCTCATATTTGAATTTTGACTGATAAAATAATACAAAATGGACCACACCAGTGGTAATTCGATAATGTTGTTTATTGAATGTACACACAATGACTAAGTGCTTTCACCCAGAATCTATTAGGGCTTCATCACAGTCAAAGCAGAAGCATAAAACCTCTTCCTTTTATATCACAATTCTCCAGTCCAGTTTCCTGTTGCTTGATTAATTAATACAATGTAATCATTGTAGTTAAAAAACTGTATGACATCCAGTCACCACCATAATTATAAAATGCAAAACTCTTGTATGAACAATATAACAATGAATGAATAAAAAAAATAAAATAAAAATGAGTGAATAAGAAAGAATGAATAAAGAAAGGCTATCTGTATCAAACAAAGCAACTCATTAGCACTCTTCAAGACAAATCTTGATGATTGGATGGGATATAAGAAATTCACCCCAGGGATCACTTCTGTGGTTCTGCTCAACAGGGGCACAGGAAAATAGTTTTCTTGGCTGGTGAAAGCCAGGGTAACATTTGGCTAGTCTTATATAGGCCCTAGGGCCAGTAGTCTAGTACCTACCTATGAACCTATGAACTCATACTAAGTAAATTTAAATCATCAAAACTTTTTAAGTATGGGAAATATTGAGATTCTATCATTAAGACCTGTCTCATATTTTGCATTGAACCTAAATTGCCATTTAGTTTCCCCTCACTGCCAGCTCTAAATCAACATTCCTTATCTATTACAAAGAATAAAAACCTTTTGATGTTCTTACATAAAGTACTGTGCAAATACAATGCACTACTAGTCTTTTTATTCTTTATATCCCTCACATGTTCCATAACTCTGTCCCTCACTCTTCTGATGGTTTTCCCCACATAAAATCCAGCACATGTTGTCCAAGTTGCCATATAAACCACGTTTGTGATATTACGGTTACAATGCCCTAGGCATCACAAAGTTCTCTCATACCCTTCTATTGTAACATAGGGACCTTCATTAATAAACCTACAAGCTTTACAGGCTCTACACTTGAACATTTTGGATTTATAATATTTGTTTGTATAGCTCTCATTAGACTCAAAGCTATTCTTTAAATTCCTTCCCCTACTGTAACCTATTTTAGGTTTTAATCCAAGTGTATGTTTCAACTTAATTTCAAAACTACGGTCCCAAGTTTTTAATATAATATTTGCCAAACGAGATGCATCTTCATTGTATTACATAACCATTACATCATTCCCAAAGGAACTCTCAGCTGTGTCTTGGATTGAACTTGTCTCAACTTTAAGTAATGGGGCAAACGATGTATTCCTTTTTTCCCAAATTTCAAGTCTAATATTTAACAATAATTTAACTGGGTAACCACTGTTTTAAAACATTCCTATCGACTTGTACATTTCTTGCCTAAAGTCTTCTTCTTCACTAACCAGTCTACTAAGCCTGACCATTTGCCCCTTGACAACACTCTTTTTCTGATGGGGGGGGTGAAAACTACTATAACGTAGAAGAATGTTGTTATAGGTATTCTTTTATACAGATAGTAGATGTTAAATTTTCCCCCTTGTCATCACATTTTTTAAGAAAAATATCCAAAAAATCAATTTGTTTCTCATCGTACCTATAGGTAAATCTCAAAAATGTAGTGGTACCATTCAAATAATCTATAAATAATTTTACTTCCTCAAACTCACGTGTCCACAATGTAAGTAAATCCTCCAAGAATCTTAGAAATAACCCTATTTTATCAAAAAAAGGGATGTAAACACAAACATTGTCTCCCACTCAAGTAGTATAAGGTTAGCAATGTTAGTTTTGTTTTATTTTATCAGTCATTTTGCTTTTATCTTTGTTTACAGTATTTACTCATATTTGAATTTTCTCTGATCCCTTCCTTCCCACTTTTGGCCCATGCCTAAAGATTAGATTGCTTATCTTTGTGATTGGCTGATATCTGCATGAACATGACACAGATTTGCCTAGGGACAGAGCACATTGTACCTGTAAACTGACTAAAATATGATATTTTGCTCTGATTGATAATCTCTGCTATTATTGGGGCTTAGTTAGTAGCAAGTACACAGACAGAGTAAAGGAGAAAAATTATTTATTAAAGGAAAGTGGAGAAGGTCTGTATTTCCCCACTGTTCATCCATACCTTCCTAAATGCCCTTGTATCAAAAGCAGTTCAATGAATGCAAAGCAGAGCTTGGGCTTCTTGGTACAATAGAGTAAACAGCTAAACTGTTATATTATTCTCTTAATATACCTCTTAAATATTTTTTTTTACTTTTATTTAGGCTTAAGTGCTAATGGTGCTTCAGCATATCATTTATAAAGGCAGTGGATGAGATGGGACTCTTGCATTTAAAGTAAAGATAATGATGTGATGCTTTACTCTTGTAGATGCTTTCCCTTTTATTAGCATGTTGCTGAGTGCAATTGTGGTTGTGAGCAAAGGATATAATTTGGCTTGAGGTGTGTTCAGGGGTCAGTTGGATTTTATGTGTGGGGGAGGGCTGTGGAGCATGGTTACATATGTACAAAATGATTGTTTTTCCATCTGATTCTACTCATTTAAACAATATAAAAGAACGCCTTGGACCATGGTCTTCTCCTCAGTTGTATAAAGCAGAAAATTCACGGAACGCCAATAAAATAAACGCTTTTATTCACCAAAAAATATGTAAAACACACGCGTTTTTGTCCTACATACAGGACTTCATCAGACAACCATTATTAACTTCAAAATCCGTTTAAATAGTCTGTTAAATCAACTACTTAATTGATAATCCAATGAAATACATCTCTTGTAATTCAAACTGACAAATCTCCCTTTACATCTCATAAATATTAATGCCTACTCTCTGAAAGTGTCTTGTGCTTAACTTAATCATTTCACATCATTTGTTTATGTTAAATATTTGTGAATAAATATTTATAAATAAATTACTAATAAATTACTTTAAAAACATTTCATTATATATATCAGAATAAATTAATTTAAAAATTCAGGTATGTAAACTATCTATTTGTTTTTTATGTATGTGTGTCAATGTAAAAATCCCTTAAACCTATATTTCATGTATATTCTACCCCCATCTGGTGTTCATTTTGAAGAATTACATTTTAAGTATTATTCAAATATTATTAGCCTTTAATTTAAGCAGCGAAGAAATTAATATAAATTTCTATATATTATGCACTTGGGGATTCTTCTGCATTTCTTCTTATTGGGTTTGGCTTGCATGCAGAGGTTTGGATGTCTCTTCATCACTGCCGGCTAAATGCTTGAGGATGACAGAGTTCTTAGTGCTATCTATTTGAAACAACTGTAGAATAAAAGGTATAGAAGCACCAAATAACTACAAATCAAAAATAATGTTTGCTAATGACATTCTGTTATCTTTTTCAGATTCATAAACATCATTAAAGGAAATGAAACTAACAATTAATAGATTTCAAACATACTTAGGATTAAAATGTAATGACTCAAAGTCAAAATGCTTTCAAATAAAAACATAATATCACAACTGCATAAAAATAATATTAATGGTAAACATATTAGAACTTTAAAATATTTAGGTATAAATATAATAAGTACATTAGAAGAAACTAAAGATATGAACTATAAAGAGATCCTGAAAACCAGTACAGATGTAACTATCAAATGGAATAAAATTATAATTTCCTTTGAAGATAGACTGCAATTAATACAACTGGTTCTTTTTTTTTTTCAGAAATAATACATATAATACAAGTTAAACTTTTCCTCCAAACAAAAAGCAAATAAAATAAATAATCAAAATATTGTTAACATTCCTTTGGTTTCTTAAAAATTTAGAATAGATTTTTGCCATTGTATTAAAACATGGGACTCAGAAGGTATTAAATTCCCAGATTTATATACCTGTGTAAAATCAGTATTTTTAAAACTATTCTTAATTGGATAGATACTTCTATAACTCAGATTGCAACTCGTTGTACATGTCTCTCTTTCATGAAAAAAAATGTAAGATGATGCAACATATATTATTGAAAATATTAATCTTTTCTGGTATTATAGTTATAATTATTATCAATATAACATATCTTCTCTCACTAAATTAAATTATATTGACCACTTTTTAAAAGCATTCACAAACACAATTATAGGTAATAGAGATCTGAAACTATGGTTTGAGCTGATTAATCTTATAAAAATAACAAGAGTCTTTTTAGTAAAATTCATACTACTACAATCAATAACTGTAAAGTAAGAAACCTCTTTTGCGGGCAACAATGCTTTATTGATTTAGGAATCAAATAAACACAATATCTTATAAATTAATATAAGTTGGATTCTCAAGACTGGATTTATTTAAATTATGTTAAAATATATGTTCAGCAGAAATGTCTCATAATATTGCAATCCCAATACAAAATAAGTCAATTTTAATTCAAATTATATATGAAATTTCATATAATGAACATAAAACAGAGAATATCATTTCTAAACTATATAAAACTCTAATGTCTTATAAGGTAATAATGATAACTTTTAGAAACACATAACCCCAGGACATAATACAAATTTAACTACCAACTGGAAAAAAAAGTTAATAAACTCTATAAAATACATCTCATGGTGACAGTATGGAGGTATTTTCCCTCAGAAATTTCTAGATTGGTCTTTCCTTACTCCTTAATAGAGTAGCCAAGTTTAACAGTAATAAGGACATATAATGTTGGAGGTCTTTGAAACATTTTATGGCAGATTGGTCACATATATTTTTGAATTATTGCAAATAAAACCTTTTTTGTGAGAAAGTAAAAGACTTTTTAAAAGTATTATGGTTCGAAACATACTCTTTGACAAAGATGATAGTTTTTTTTTTTACTATAACAGGAACTTCTAAACTAGACAATGAAACCAAGTATCTACTTTGGACTTACTGAGGCTGTGATAAGAAAAGAAATATAACTAAGAAGTGGAAAAACTCATCACCATCTCATTTTGAAGAATCTCCAAAGGGACTAGAATCAAGGAAAGTAGAATATAAGTTCTAGTTAATGAATGAAAGAGCTAAACTGTTATTCCACATCTGCCTTGTTTTTGAGTGTTTGTACTTTTTATAATATATCCTAGGATACTCAGAAGAATCCCTGGATTAACGTTCTATAACATTTTCATTTTTATCAAAACGTTATCTTCATAATTTTGATCAATATATAAATAGCTAATGTATGTATTAACTTTCACATTAAGGCATATATTTAATAAAAATGCATGCAAATGTGTACATATTGTATATAGTTTTAAAGTGTATTGTTTAGTTTTCACTTTGTTTCAAATTTTATGAATGTATGTTTCAATGAAACACATCATGAAGATTTTAATAAAATATAAAAATTGTTTAAAAAAAGAATGACTCAAAAGACAATGTATCTTTCATCTCCTTTAACCATCTCTATGCAGAAAACATCTCATAGAGATTGATATAATTTTCCACAGGAACCTTTTAAGGCAATCCAGTCTCTACAGTCTTCTCTTCTACTTGCTACCCCACTTGAGTAAGGGGCCTCCCTCTTCTTCTGAAGAAAGAGATTTTCTTAATTATGACATTGAGGGTCTAGACTATCTCACAGCTATCCACCTTTTCCTTGTGAGTTTGAATCTGAACACACTGCCTTTATACTTCCACAGTGAAAACATATCCTTTGTCAATACAATTTCAAAGTAAACAAAAATGGAGGCTTTCCAATTTCCATGTGGGGGTAGAAACACCAATGAGGGCAATAAATTTGACATTAAAGTACTGTTTAATAAACCAGTACAGCACAAAAATGTGAATTTTCATCCCTCTACAGATTCAAAAGGATAGTCTGATCAAACTATAACAGAATAACAGAATAATTATCATGACTTTTTCAAAATAACATACAAAAATTTAAAAATGTTATCTATTCACTTACACAAAATACCTCTTACTATCCTTTAATAATCAGTGATAAAAATGTTAAAACTTTTACTGAATTAAATGTTTAAAATGTCCTATTTCTATTAAGTCTATTAAAATAGCTCTAAATACTCAATAAAAAACTAAAAGCGCATTATAAAGGCATTTTCTGAAAGTATTTTTTTTACTTATAAATAATAGTGTGGTAAATGTTAAATTAAAATTTGTCATCTCTTAGTTTAAGCACAGAATGAATAGAAAGATGTTCAGTGATACATAGAAAGGTAGCTGCATTCAGCTGACAAAAAAGCTGTATACATTCAGTTTTCATCTCCCATGCCCACCTCTTAAATCTTTGGAGGCAATCTCTAAAATGCAAATAAAAATTTCCTAATTTTAGTACAAATTGTTGTATGTTTATTTTATGCTATATTAGAGTTTTCTTTGATGATATTATAATAGTGCTCATATATGTGTCTCTCCATCTTACCAGTGTAGAAAGTAGGTTAAGTGGAGCACTTAACGATATAAAACAAACCAAAGCTGCTACAATTACCTCTATTTTTAATCAGTTTGCTAACACTATGTTAACCTTCTCAGGTATATACTTACATTGAGTTACATCTACCACATTTGTAAATACCTTTGTTCCCCAGTGACTGCTTACCTTTCTTAACTTCACATGCAAATAAATTCTTAATATTCTGCACAATGTTGTATATAAAATTAGACTCTTCTCCTACTATTTTGTGTATATCTTCATTGGCCCTAAAGGTAGTCCAATTTTTCTCAATAATATTTTTATAACATTCAAGCCCAGACCACATCTTAGTACTAATGCTCCCTCAAAGTTTGCATTGTTGTTTTTGATTAAATTAGTCTCAGCCTTAGACTCATCCTTTGCTGATAGATCTTATGTGGGCAATCCTACTCCAAGTATTCATTTATATTTTGCATCCCATCATACAGTTATTAATGCACATATATTTTGCATTAAGGTTACTGCATATCTTCTTTCAAGGAACATACATTTCAAATTAACTTTCTTTTCTTTGGGCCTGATTTTATTAGGAAACCATCCTTACAAGTCTTACAAATTGTCCTTTAACTGGATTGCTTGCATATAGGTAAAGATGAAAACTATTAACATGCAGATATAAGTTAGAAAAAGTTAGTTTTCTGCAGATAGAGTCAAATCTACCATTTCTCCAAAATAGAGTAGTGTCCATGTAATTCATTTGATTATAATCACAAGTATGTATACATTTCAGAAATGTAGTGGTATTTTGCATGTATTCCAAAAATTCATACCTAATGCTATGTGGACCATCTCTGATCATAAATATATTATCCAAATTGCATAAATAAACTTTATAGATGGTGTAGAATTTGAAAGAAAAATATGTTGACTTTCCGAGCTCAGTAATATAAGACGTGTGTAAATGGATGCACATACTGCAACCATAGCTACACCTTTTATCTGTTTATATATCTCACCCTCAAAATATTTATTTATATTGGACAAAATATCCAAAATGGTCAACATTAGTTGGATTTCTTCATTTCTTCTAAAGACACAATCCAATAATGCTTCATTAAACAAATCTATGCTTCTGTCTTAGGAGTACAAATAAAAAGATCCATTAAATCAACAGTCAAAATCAAATCTTATTACTCCATAATTCTGATTTAATCCTACTGAGGAAATCCCAATAGTCTTTCAAAAGAAGAGTTGACTTTGAAAATGCAGGTTTTAAATGTCAGTCCACACCTATGGCCAATGAATACCTTTTAGACAAATGTGCTGCTGTAAAGGTGGCTTGATGAGACTTCTATGTACCTTCCATTTTCCAAAAATTGTAGGAATAATAGGATTATTCTTCTTTAAAAATTAAATAAGGAAATAGTGCTACTTCCAGACAAGCAATAATCAAAAAATAGATCAATATTTCTATAAGTAACATTAATTTCATTTCCTGGCATGAATAAATATGTTTCTCTATCCTGTGAGATGTTAAATATTTCTCCAATGCAATCAGTTCAGTGTTGTCAAATAAAACCTCAACCCCTCCTTTATAAGGTTCCATTATTCTAAAGCTTTTATCCAAACACAGGAAGTTTAAAAGTTGCTTTTCCTATCAGGTTAAATTGTATTGTTCATATTTTTTACCCTTCAGCATGTGTTTATAAATATCACTCTTACATGATTTCCCAAAACCAGGACTAAGGGATTCATTGATGCATCAAATGCAGTTTTTTTTTTACTTTACCAGCATCCAATCTAGCTACAGCAAACTTGTCCTGAAATTGAATAGCCAAATTATCTTGTAAATAGTTTTAATTCAATTAAAACATCTGCTACAGCCAAGTTCTTAGTAGGGATATAAGTAAAAACCTATTCAAATAAAATAAAATTATCATCTGTAATTAAAGCTTGAGTATAATTAGACAGACTGAGTCCACTGTCTTTCAGTACTATTCCATCATGTTTGGATATAATAATCTGATTAAAGGGTGGTAGGTTAGGGGTACATTTGTGTTTCCCCCTTGCCCTTTCCTCTGTTGTTTTATAATCTTCTTGTTTGAAATGTTCGCCAATGTTGGGAGGAACTCTGTCAATAATTTAAAACTACTACTACTACTTTGTAGACGTCTTGTAAGTTTTATTGATATTTAATGTTGAAACAGCAATACTTTATGTTTTGAATATGAACAGTTTGATTTCTGATTGGAAAGGTACTTTGTGAGATAATAAATGATATGGTTGTTTTTCTTTTTTGTTAGGTAGTAAGAATTTGACCTGTAACCTGACTGTGCTTAGGAAATTAATTGGCAAACCATGACTTAAGTATTAATATTGCCATGATTCAACTGTTTTTCTATGTGGTTGGCTAATTCTCATTTTGTAGATTAAACCATCACAAAATGTTGTTTAAGCTGGACCGCAGTCTGTGCCACTCTGTTATATCATCAGGTGAGCTGCAAGGCAGATGCTACTGGATTGTGGTGTATGGAGCAGAGCAAGGCATCAGTATCAAGCAGCTGTTTCCTAAATGGTTCTAGAAATAAGTAGCAAAGAAGACTTTCCTGAAGATAAGAAATACAAATATCATAATGTCTGATACCAACATGCTCAGTCTCCATTCTATATCTGCATTTAAGCATGCATAGTTGTAAAATGTTGCCATGTTTTCATTTTCATATTTTAATCCATATCAGTAGACTTGTTTAAAGATCAGGTTCCACAGAAAGAAAAATATTTTTATAGGAAGGCACAGCAAATGGTTCTTCTGTGATAGCCAGTGTTAAAAATACAAGGTTTTGGCATTGGCAAACCTTATAGGCAGTTGAAAAACATGCAAAGACTCCCTACTGGAAGCTACGCTTATTTGAACAGGGATTATGCCCAGGGTGCTAGAAGAACATCCATTTTTCATTTTTTTTCTTTCTGCAGAAATGCTGCAACTTACACATTAGTGTTAATAGGCTGCGTGACATAAGGTAAAACCAAGTCTACCTGGGTGGTCTCCTAAATTAGTTGGGTCACACTTGAATAACATTGAGGGAGATCCATCCAATGCCCCACACTTGATCAGTATTTTGAACCCCCCTCCAGATTTCTCCTCAACTTCACTCTGCTTCACCATTCATTCAAGAGGGATGGGAGCCAGCATTCACGAGGATACAGTCCTATTGCCCATTTGTTCCTGCTCAGGGATTTTTTGAGAATGGGCCATCTTGCTGGTCCTGGAGAAGGTGTTCTAACCTGCCTATCGGTGCACATCAGTCCCAGTCAGTAGCACCAACAATCTCACAACTGTAGTGTCGCAAGGAGAAGTGCACCTGTGCATCCCATATTTCCTTTGGCATAACTAGTGCTTGACACACTATGTGAGTATTGGCTGGGTCAGCTCAAACTCCATGGTGTAACATCTAGTGCTATCAATAGATGTCACCCTTGTGATGAGACAGAGCTAACTGCCTCCTTCCATTATAGAGAAGATAACAATGGCTACTCATGTACATCCTCTCTGACCAGTTCTTCTGGCACCAGAGCCACTAATCCAACTTAAGTTGCCTGCAGACTAGTTAGGGACTTATGCCTTTCTGCAAAGGAGCTAGCAGATCAGTGTTTTGATTTTAACCTGGTCATTTATCAAAGAATTTTTTTCTCTTTTATTCTAATACTTGGATTAGTGCATATATCTGGTGTTATGAAATGATAAAACTGGCATGATAATCATTGCCCTGTCTGGCAACAGCATTCAAAATGTCACTGAGAATGCAAAAGTTGAGACAAAGAAGACTCTTTTTTCTGTCATTCATCCAAATCAGGCATTTGCTCAGCTGAAATTATAGGGTAAAACTAGGAAGATTCACCTCTTTGTAACTATAGTTTTCATGCCAGCCTCAAATGCAGAGGTGTGAATATGTAG
Organism: Protopterus annectens; assembly: GCF_019279795.1. Taxonomy (NCBI): domain Eukaryota; kingdom Metazoa; phylum Chordata; order Ceratodontiformes; family Protopteridae; genus Protopterus; species Protopterus annectens. The sequence continues at coordinate 361,900,704 of NC_056739.1, forward strand.
GTAACAAACATGTTTTGTCTGCTGAATTTGGGAGCTCCAAAAATTCACAGGCTGTTTCAGCAAGCCATGGCTTTGCTTATGTATATTCATTATAAATTGGAAATAAATGAAAAGAAAGTATATTTAGGCATCATTATGTGTTCAAGGGTTTTACAATCCTTCTCTATAGTAGATTCCTCTTATTCTACTGTGGTTTTGGTGGTGATGACTTGGTGTTTCTCTCACTAGTTTTATTTTGCTTTGTAGCACATGAAAGAATAGAAAAAGATGATTTCAGGCCTAGTTTGATGTATTGGTTGCACATGGTCTATTTGCCTGACTCTGTTTAGAGCATGCTATCACTGCAAGCCTTTATTACTCAACCAGGATAATTTATACATTATTTTCTTTAATGACTTAGGTGTATACCGCTCATATGTCCAGAGTTTTGAAGAATGTCCAGATTTTTTCCTCATAATTTTTCTTTAGTTACTCATACAGTTTGTAGTTTTTTGGCAAATCATTGAAGATTGAAGCCACTAAATAATACTAAATAGTAATAAACATTTGAGTTTCAGACTTCATATCCTTCAAAAATTGCATAATAATGCAAAATCTGTTATTAGAGCAACTATCTGAGTTTATGGGAATGATATTTAAATCTTTTCCCTATTTTTCTGGCCTTTGCCCCCCATTATTTTTGGTTTTGTCCATATTTCCTGATCTGAGAGGTTGAGAGGTATGTTTACGTGGCATTCATCCTCTATGGAACCACATTTGAGAACTTCTAAGATGAGTGAAAAGACTATGATCTGTGGCCCATCTGCGGTGTATTGGTGTTCCATGAGCATGTTTGCCTGTGCCTCACAGCCATGTATAAATATTGACAATTATATACAAAATTTTCTAAACTTCTTCAAAACTACCCAACAAGAAAGCAGATTGTTTAGTTAGAGCCATTAGACATGAATATATCCATGTCTCACAAAATGAAGACCTTCAGAAGATGTGTTTCATTTGTACTGAGTTGGATAAGCTTCTTCTGCAAAATAAAAAATACAGATCAGTTATATCTCAGTTCTCCTCCCACCTAGTTTTCTTTATTAATGTGATTGTGTTGTACAGTTAATTTAGGTTTACTAGTGATGAGGTTGGACCAGGTGTGAAGGCAAGTTTATGGAAAAACAGTAAAAGTAAATAAATAAAATAAGAAATCACAACAGACAGACAGTAGCATACAGGCTTTATTATTATTTATTTTTCTTTTATCTTTATTATTGTAATAATTGATAGTGCCAGTAAAGCTTCAATAATGAACTGAAGCCATTACAGGGACTAATTTGCCTGATAAAGAAGAGAAAATCAGCAAATGGGATTTAGAAATGATATGTTGAATAGTTTTTGTGTACTAAAATATATATTCTGAGGCAGGAAGAGGGCTTTTACAGAATAATTAACAACTTCCAAATGTTTTATATATATGTATATATATATATATATATATATATATATATATATATATATATATATATACAAATAATTTTCCAAAGATATGGTGCAATATAGTTTTTGACAGCTGGAGTGTATAAGAACTGCCTTACAGAGCATAATTGATGTGTCTTAATGGTGTATTTAAAGTAAGAGCAAACATTATTTTTCCATAGCAAGAGATATTTTGGCAAAAAGAATTCATCCTAGTATCCCCAGCTGAAACGCAGTTTACAGCTAAAAATTTCCTCAGTCCAAAACTTTAGTATGCATTACCTTTATTAAGACTTCATTGTAGTACCAACACACAAAAACTACAGGCATTGGAAGCAAAGTGTGATATTTTGTACTTCTCAAAGACAAACTTACTCACCACTATGATTAAAAGTGATTTAATTGACTACAGCGTTACTTACCTATGCTACAATGTTACTCAGAACTCAGTTTTTCAAAATTATCATGCAAGGTCAATGACCCCAACTAAAATCAACTTAATAAACAGGAGAACCATAATATTCATTGCGTAGAAGTCAGGAAGATGGCATTACTTTGATGAGACCATGTTTGACACTACAATAGAAGAAAGGGCCTTCCCTAAATATGGGCAAGCAAAGTGGAATAATTTACCCAGAGAAATATTTTCTAAAATACATTGGATGGCTTTAACGCTAAACTGAAGAAACGTCTGCTAGAATGGCTTGTAATTGATTCTGTGACAGTGAATATGTTGTTGTAGGCTTGTAGACTTACTTTAAGTGGAATATTTAACAACTGTGACACATAGGTATCACTCTAAGAGAACCCCATTCTGTAAGTACTGTGAATATTGCACATACCTCTGCATTGTTTGAACCGTAGTGAATACTGTTTCTTGCTACCCACTTTCTATGTGTGTTTACTTTTGATAAGTGTTATTTTTGTATGATGTATTTTCATTTTTATTTATCTTTTTTTAATTGTATATGAATGTTGCTACAATAGAGCATGGGTTATAGATGAGAAGGATAACTTTGACCAGACCAATTACCAAATTTCAAACAAATAATTTATCTGAAGGCAGGAGTAACAATTTTTCATACTACGTAAGCTAATATTTGAATACTTGAGAACACAGTTGGTTCCTAGATGTTAGCATATTCCTGGCATGAACATTTGTAAGATATATGCATTAGGGATTTAATTATTACATCTTCTTACAGCTATTTGTAAGATAGGCATATAATGTTGACAGGTTTTCCCTTGAATTCCCTCTGAAAATGGGCATTGCCCAGTAAGACTAATCTAGTCAAAAAATATTACATATTTGCTCAGTGTGGTTGAGGTTATTACAAAAAGCCAGTCCATGACCAATGATTAGCATAACAGTAGATTTTATTAAATATACTGGTGCTTTTGATGTTTCTGAAGAGGAATGGTCATATTGGAAGCAAACTGTGAAGTTAATATTGAAAGTTTCTTTGCTAATGCAGTGAAAACTAAAATAAATGGGCTGGGAGATTGTTTAATGATGCCTGAGAGACCGTTATTAAATGTTTCACAGAGTTTGTAGGGACTCTCATATAAATATAGCAAGTGGCATTAATACAATAGCATCTAAACATAGATAAAAAAGTTGAATTTTCATTACATAAGATTTCATACAATGATGCTGTTACTTAAAAGAAAAAGAAAAGCTATGCAAAAAGCCATATGAAAGACTGGAGTGAGTTAGTATGTAACCTAATGTGTGCTGAAGAACATATAGGTGGTAAATAAAAAAAGTATATTGAGGGCATCTAATGTGCATAAAGTAAACAATACAAGCAGGAAAATTGCTTTAAATGAAATGTAAAATTATGCAAAATATGGTTAAAAGAGGTACCATGTGTAGACTGACATTTTCATAACTGTTAATTGGGCATAGGGTATCATTAATGATATCACGCTGATAGAGAAAAGAACATGAGCTTCCAAGTAACAGATTTATATTTTAGAAAAGAACAACTATCCGTGGATTTATGATAAAGGTGTGAACTCTGCAAAACACAAGAAAGTGGCTGAGGTATGGGCACCCAAGCTTTGGAAAGTGTTAGAATTGTAGTCGTATCTATGAATGGTGAATTACTACTGCAGGTTTCAACCAAACTTCTTGACAGCTTTGCATCCTCTGAATGCAACCTTGTAAGCTTGATCTAATTGGAAATAGAATGAGACCTGTGATTCTTCTTGATGAAGTTGAAGAAGATGCTAACACTTTATTTCATTTTATGCCAATTACATTTTCATGCAGTGATTTACCCTTTACTCTGTGCAACAGGACCTGAACTGCTGCATATGTATATTAATGGCACAGACAGATCAGTCACATTTGCTTCAAAGTAATTTAAAGATTACTAATAAATGAAGTTTGGCAACAATCCAAGTTGTACTGGGACATCTTCAAGTGGGGTTAGGCTGATCTATTAATGGGAGTTAAGTGGGGTGGGGAGATGTAAGGGTTAAATGGAGGGAGGGATGATTGGGAGGAAATGAGTTAAGGGTGGGGAGGGGCTTAAGGGGTATAGACAAGTGTAGCTGGATAATTAATCACATTTTGGCGTGAACTTGCTAAGTCAAGTGTACGTCCGAGATGACCTGTAAGTATTCCTGTGGCAGGTAGGCCTGGTGGTTACTGGTAGGTTTTGGTTTTGGGAGACAGGTGATCTGTATAGGAGGTTATTATATATTTTTCTTTTTTTTTTTTGTCTTTCTCTCGTTATGTGTGAAACAGTGGCTGGGTGATTTGATTGTTATATTGTGTAGGGTATGGGTAGGTTGAACAGTATAGTTAGTTCTGATTGAGGGGGTCGATAGGTTTGGAGTTAGTAACAGGTAGGCCTGGTGGCTACTGGTGGGTTTTGGTTATGGGAGACAGGTGATCTGTATAGGAGGTTATTTTATATATATATATATTTTTTTTTTTTTTTTTTGTCTTTCTCTCGTTATGGGTTTAACAGTGGCTGGGTGATTTGATTGTTATATCGGGTAGGGTATGGGTTGGTAGGAAAGTATAGTTAGTTCTGATTGAGGGGGGATCGATAGGTTTGGAGTTAATGCTTTGCACTTGGCCACGCGTATCATCTTCTTGTGGGGTTTTTGGTTTGGTTTGGTTTCTGCATAGTCATTTTGGGTTGGGGTGATCATTGAGGGACAATGGATTTTCAAACATCAAAATCAATGCAATTAGGATGACTAGAACCAGAGCCATGTCGCATGAGTCACCTGTGAAGAAAGGTAGTGCCTGTGTAAACAGTTTTCTCCTTTGAAAAGGCTGTATAATTATCTGGTAGTGACAACATTCAATGTTAATAAAAGCAGTGATAGTGCAAAACAGGAGAAACATGTCCACCAGATTTCATAAAAAAAAAACCCACTCGTAGCAGTTCTCATTTTTCTTATCTATCCCCCCTCTTTTAGGCCTGAAGCAAGTTGAATATCAAATGCTGGGAATCGTCGGTCACGTCTGTGAGCAGTGGGGGGGGGGGTCATTTCGGGTTGTGATGGTATTTTCCAGTTGGTGGAGCCATGTCTGGGGCTGTGAGGTGCCCAAAGGAGCTGGGTGACATGGCCTCTTGAGCTGGTGGTGTGCTTTTGTTATCCAGATTGTTTTGCAGCGTCTGGATTTGGCCTCATTTATTCATTGGGAACTAGTGGTGTTCTGTCGTCACTGACTTGATCGGAGGATGGAAATCACTTCTGTGTGATACATTTGGGTCTTAGGGCTAAAATATATATTAAAAAAAAAGAAAGAAAGAAAGAAAGAAAGAAATATATCAATAATGTAGGTTAGCAGACCATTGTTTTTATGCTAGCAATTTTCTGAGCTGAGTGATAATTCAGATTTGTTCCAATGTGGTAGCGGTGCTTTCTTGATTAAGGTGGATGGCTGTATAAAATTTTGCTTCCGTACTTGCAAGCTGCTCTGCTTAAGGTATTATGGCTTGCAGTTCTTTCTTGACAGTGGAGTCAGAGAACATGGCAGAGTGGCGTGGGTTGTTGTTGGGTGTATAGCAGTCAATGCTGAAAGAGTTCTTTGGTGGTAGCACTGGTTGGGTTAAAGCATTCAGAGTGATTTTCAGTGACAGATTTTTAGCCCTAGTGGTTCACTTTGTGTTTCTTTTCACACAGTAGCATAGCAGTGAAATAGCTGAGGTAACAGTTACTTCAGGCTTGTGTGTTTGCTGTTGCAGGGAAGGCCAGATGTATACTAAGGCTCTCAAGTAGAGCTTCACTATGATTTGGTGTGTTTTCCATATAAGTGTCGTTGTTCCCCCAAAAAATGTGAGTTTCTGGCATATCACTGGGTTAAACTGAAAACTATTTGGTACTTCAGACCTCGTATCCTTCAGAAAAGTGCAGGCAGGGAGAAGTCCAGTGTTCATAACGTTTGAAGTTTATAAGGGCCATAATTAGGAATGGGCTTTTCTGCTTTGTGGATAACAATTGTTTCATCGGATTGTTTCAGGTCCGTGACATGATTGGTGTCCTGCTGAGGATTGAAGACAGTTGCATAAGAGCAGACTGCATACCCCATAGGAGTTCAGTCTACTGCACAGCTGTTGAATTGTTATGATGGTAAGATTAAGATCGAATTGTTTTTTTTTTTGTTTTTTGTTTTTTTTTATGACTGGTGTGCCTTACAACATTGTAGTCTTCTGACAATTCGGTGATTGCTTGGGGTTGGGTTTCACTGGAGGGAGGGGCAGTCTATCGGGTTCATTTTGTGAGAAGATCCTCAGCTGATGCAGCCCATGGTTTTCACGGGCTCTGAGCCTGGTTGTTGATGGGTGTCACTGTGCATGCATGATGCCTCACTGACAGTAGAGGGGGGCGTCATATCCCTCAGCTATGCAGATTGTGGAAGCGATAGCAAATCAGGATAATTTCTGCTGTTTTATTTTTAACTAAAAGTTAATAAGCTGGGGCATTTGGTAGGATTTCAAATTCTAAACGAGCTGTCCTCCCCTCATTCCTTTTACCAAGGCTAGTACTTATATAAAAAAAATAAAAACTAGTAGTACATGGAGCATATGAAGTTCCTTGTCCTAAAGAATGGTGGTCAGGTCACTGATGCTGACCTAATACCATGCATTGCCTTATGTGGGTCGTTTTTGACTGCCATTAATTACAAAGGCATGCTAGGCAAACTGGTTACTCTATCCACTTTCTAAATTGTGGGGACAATAAGTAGAAATTAAAGAATCAAGATTGCATTGTATCTATCAAATAAAAATACATAAGAACAAGGAACAATACTAAGAATAGCCGTCTTCTACATTATATTAATTGCAGTGAATAAAGTGCTGATGGCCATTGGCTGCTGGGTTATTGTGATGAGGTAGTTACAAGCATAATTAATCACACTAAATGGTTTGGAGCATCATAGGTTACATGTCAATCTCCCATGTCATCTTTTCACATATCTGTGATCTGTACCTCATAAGGATTGATGCCATGCTGGTGGATTGCAGTCTTTTTCTCATAAGTATTGGACTCTTCCTGGTGGATCACTGGTAGGGTCAGAGGTAGGTTGGACTTGCTTTTCATTAGGATTGTTTTGCTGGCAAAGCACGGGTATAGTCAGAGGTTGAAGTCATTCTATGGCAGACCTTCATTTGTGGAGTTGGGTCTTAGTCCCTCTTTCACTTATACCTTTAACTTGATTCCTTTTTTTATTCATAATCACAGGTGTAGTATGCAACTAGGTAAAATTGCTGTGGGTAATGCTTTAAGGGAATGTTTCTTTTTTTTTTCTCTCTTCTTCTTCCTGTAATCCTGTCAATTCTTTTGCAAAGAAGGTAACAGGGAAGGATGGCCCAGTGGCTGTAGAGCCTAAGGTGTCTCATAGTGCAGGAGAAGTTGTCCTCTGTGGAACAACAGTAGTTGGTTGCAGATGGGCATGGCAAGATGACCCTCCCCAGTAGCATAGCAAAATGACCTTCCTCAGTAGCTCAATCTGATAAGGATTAGGCCTGTAGTTTAATTTGTTATGGGGTCGGATGTCCGGCAATGGTATGGGGTGTTATGGGAGGTAAGGTGCTACTTTAACAAGGACGGCATGGTTTAAATTTCCTTGGCTCTAACTGTTCTCCTTTCATTGTCAAGATAAAGAGTGTTGCCTCTATACTATGAAACAAATGGTGAAAATGTATTTCCAAGGATTTACATTTGTCTTTCTCTTTGCAGAGGATGATGTTGTGATGGGTGTTTCAGCTGCCGCAGTACTACACGGAGAGGTTACAGATGGGGGAAGCAGGTTATTGCAGTGGATATCTTGCTTGCTAGAGGGGTGTGCAATGAGGTCACACACAGGAGGAGTGCAAAGGGAGCAATGGAAGTGCATTTCAAAGCTAATGGAAATGGTTGGAGTGGAAGTTCCAGTCACTACAGTGCTGTATAAGAGGTTACAGGTAATCTGGTTTCATTGAAAGCTTATTAAGGCACATCAGAGGTGCGTGTGGGTCAGGGTAGGGGGGAGGCAAGGGAGGAGGAGGCATGCTGGGGCAGGCTACTATCTTTACTTTGGGTTGATATGAAGTGTGTGCGGTATATGTCGAGCATGGTAAGGCAGTTACATTGGTCATGAGGAGGTAGTTACAATTAGTTAGGCGCATGTTAGTAGGTCTTGACGGTGACTAAGATGGTCACATTTTGTGTGTCAAGAGGAGTTAGTTCTTTGTTTTACAGATGGCAATGGGGTCGCAGGTGACAGAGGTGCAGAGTGACAGCAGTTAGTGGATCAGTCAATTGCACAGTAAAGGGGACTAGTCATTGCTACAGGGGTGGGCAACGGATTGGCAATGGAGTGGGTGGGTCTTCAGAGTATTGGGGCAAGTAGGCATATTACCATGGGAATATATACCAAGCAGGGGAGTAATGGGTATAATTATAGCAATAAACAATGGGCAAGAGGTGATGGCTAATGACTGCATATATTTTGATGACTAGGCTAATGCACTTGGGGTCCAGGTGAGATGGGAAGATGGTGGTCTTTCCGTAGCTGGCAGTATGGCAACTATGTGCACCTTTTAGGTCACTCAGTTTAGTTGGGGGGATTGGGGACTATTACAGTTCACATAAGTTGCTGATGTACATTAATGGTCTAGCTTGAAATGTCAAGATAGGACATTAATATTGGTTTCCTTCTACTGTACATGGCATCTGTGATGTAAATAGCCCCTGTTAACAAGGGTTTTCAGTAATCATGTAGGATAGTTGGTAGGATGGTTAAGGTAGTGTTAGGTTGAGGTAGGCGAGCTAGAGCAATTTAGCAGTGGCAGTTTAGGGGCAGGGTGTGCTTTGACATTGCTTAATGTCATTAAGAAAGTTTGATTGGTGTATACAGAGAATTTACATTGTTCTTTCTTTTGCAGGTAGCAGTACTTGGGGCCTGAAGGAAGTAGCGTGGAAGGTGATGGAATCGGCAGGGTGGTTGTTTCTGCTTTTGCCTATATTGGTCTCAGAACAGGTCCTGGTTAACAGAGTGGTGCAATGCAGTCATAGAGTGCAGTTAACAGAGGGAGCAGTGGTCAGTTGCTTGATGGAAGCAGAGGGACAAGGAACGTATGCGGTTAGATTGGATGTTCTGGCATGGTACAAGGGGTCACACTTAATGCTATTTTATTTAGGTTCATCAAGGAATGTTTCAGTACTGGTACGTTTCAGTACAGGTATGTTAGGGTTTTGGGGTCGATGACAGGGAATGGATTTGGTTTATAAATAGGTATACCGAATGATGTTTGGCTTAACTCCCTCTTTTATAGGGGGTAGTTGGTTATAAAAGTTTGGTAGGTGGGAGGGGAAACAGCCTGGTTAGGCTGGTTGGTATAGAAGAGGGACAGGCTTACCCTCTTCTATTCTCCCTCTAGTGTCTGGAGGTTCATTTCGAGGACTGGGGGAAAGGAAATGAGCAGCTGGAGGAAGTTTGCTGAATAGGTATGTAAGCGGAGGTAAGGATGCTGCTTATTTGGTTGGAAGGTAATTCAATGAATGGTTTATGAAGTGAGATGGGATGCTGCTTCATAATTAAAGGATGGTTAATTCAATAAATGGAAGGTGAAGTGAGTCTGGGACGCTGCTTCATAAGTAAAGTAAGCGAGCAAAAGTATGGACGCTGCTTACTGGGGCAGGATGAGTAGGTACGCTGTCCTGATTAATGTTACAAGGATGTTTATAAGTAAAGTAAGCAAGCAAAGGTATGGGCGCTGCTTACTGGGGCAAGATGAGCAGGTACACTGTCCTGATTAACATTATGAGGATGGTTATGCTGTGTTTAGATTCAACTGTATTATGTCCAGTTGTACTTAATAAATGTTAATAATCAAAGCTATGTTGCAGTGGTGATGGACAGGTTGACAGATGAGATCAGACAGGAGGCCCCATGGACTATGATGTTTGCAGATGACATTGTGATATGTAGTGAGAGTAGGGACCAGATTGAGGAGACCCTGGAGAGGTGGAGATATGCTTTAGAGAGGAGAGGAATGAAGGTCAGCAGGGCTAAAACAGAATATATGTGTGTAAATGAGAGGGAGAATAGAGGAATGGTGAGGATGCAGGGAGTAGAGTTGGTAAAGGTGGATGAGTTTATGTACTTGGGATCAACAGTTCAGAGTAACGGTGAGTGTGGAAGAGAGATGATAAAGTATAGGCAGGGTGGAATGGGTGGAGAAGAGTGTCAGGAGTGATTTGTGACAGACGGGTACCAGTAAGAGTGAAAGGGAAGGTCTACAAGAGGGTAGTGAGACCAGCTATGTTATATGGGTTGGAGACGTTGGCATTGACAAAAAGGCAGGAGTCAGAGCTGGATGTGGCAGAGTTAAATATGTTAAGATTTGCACTGCGTGTGACTAGGATGGACCGGATTAGGAATCAGTATATTAGAGGGTCAGCTCAGGTTGGATAGTTTGGAGGCAAAGCAAGAGAGGCGAGATTGCGTTGGTTTGGACATGTGCTGAGGAGGGATGCTGGGTATATTGGGAAATGGATGCTAAGGATGGAGCTGCCAGGTAAGAGGAAAAGAGGAAGGCCTAAGATAAGGTTTATGGATGTGGTGAGAGAGGACATGCAGGCGATTGGTGTGAAAGAGCATGATGCAGAGGACAGGAAGAAATGGAAACAGATGATCCGCTGTGGTGACCCCTAATGGGAACAGCTGAAATAAGAAGAAGAATCAAAGCTATGTTATGGAAGTTTTAATAAAGGTCATCAAATGTCATTCAGTGTGATGTATTTATTGAGAGGGGACTGGGACAAATGAGGTATGGCAACAAACCAAGTTGTCCTGGGACATCTTCAAGTGGGGTTAGGCTGATATATTAATGGAAGTTAAGTGGGTTGGGGAGATGTAAGGGTTAAATGGATGGAGGGATGATTGGGAGGAAATGAGATGAGGGTGTGGAGGGGCTTAAGGGGTTTAGACAAGTGTAGCTGAATAAGTAATCACATTTTGACGTGAACTTGCTGCCCTCCCTCCCTTTTTGTTGGTGGGTTGGTGGGGATTGTGGTTGTTTTATTGGTCAGGGTAGGCAGAGAAGAGGGACAGGCTTGCTCTCTTCTATTCCCCCTCTGGTGTCTGGAGGTTCATTTTGAGGATTGGGGGAAAGGAAATGAGCAGCTAGAGGAAGTTTGCTGAATAGGTAAGAAAGCGAAGGTAAGGATGCTGCTTATTTGGTTGGAAGGTAATTCAATGAATGGTTTATGAAGTGATATGGGACACTGCTTCATAAGTAAAGGATGGGCAATTCAATAAATGTAAGGTGAAGTAAGTCTGGGATGCTGCTTCATAAGTAAAGTAAGCGAGAAAAAGTATGGACGCTGCTTACTGTTGCAGGATGAGTAGGTATGCTGTCCTGATTAAAATTACAAAGATGTTTATAAGTAAAGTAAGTGAGCAAAGGTATGGACGCTGCTTACTGGGGCAGGATGAGCAGGTACACTGTCCTGATTATCATTACGAGGATGGTTATGCTGTGTTTAGATTCAACTGTATTATGTCCAGTTGTAATTAATAAATGTTGATAATGAAAGCTATGTTATGGAAGTTTTAATAATGGTCGCAAATGTCATTTGGTGTGATGTGTTTATTGAAGGGGACCGGGACAAAAGCTGAATATTACTTTGTTAAATGAATGGATAGTAACATTTAGCCTATACATTTTAATCCGTATGTCTGCATAATGATAGTCACATTAGGAATGGGATGCCAACTGCATGTATCTATTTGAACCAATGAATAAATGTACCACAACTGCAATGTTGTCTGCTTTGTCAAGAAATGTGTCGTTTGAAACTTCTAGGAATGTGATCCTATGGCATTCAAATCTAAGTGATTAAGCAGTACAGGACTGCATATGTTATATGAGTAGGTGCAACAGCAGAGCATCATGCATTTATTGCAAGTTGTTTTCAAGACAACAACTCAAATGTTACACATGGCCAAAAACAACATTCCAAAGTGGAACTAGAAGTGACTCATTGCTGTTACAAATAAATGACATTAAAACAAACGTATGACCTATGAGGGAATGATTTAGTGTACTTTGTATTTGGAGCAATAAAAAGATCACGTGCCTAGGAGACTGTCTAACTTTGAGTGGTACCATGGATTTGAAAAACAAATGAACGTTTTGCAGAAAATTGTACCAAATGATTAATGATGTAAATGCAGCACCACAAACATTCCTACATTGGTACTACCACCAACATCATGGAAGCATATCCACAGTGATTTTTAAAGACATTCAAGGATCCAATATTCTTAATTACTATGGATGTATATTTTGAAAAGCAAGAGGTTATGTATATGAACTTGCATACCTCAAAAAGACTGTAGCATTGTAATACATAACGATCAAATAATGAATATATTCACATTGATATTGACTCACAATTTACTTACTTTGGAAGTGTTTAAAATACGTAAAATGGCAAACTGCAAAAAGTTAAGAAGCATAAACATTTTACACACTTTACCCATCATCTTGGCATGGCTGGGTTTGCTGAAAGACATACTTAAGCAAACTATTTCCTCTCAAAAAATATTTTTTTCAGTATGTGAAAAAATATTGAAAACAACCAACCGGTCACTGAAGTACCTGATCAAAGAGCATTAGAGAACAAGCAGTTTGAGCACATAACTGAGAGAATAAATAGAAGATTATCCGTGGGCAGTATATTTTAGCGTTTTATTATGGCACAGGCAAATGGAAGCAATGTCATACTGTCACAAGAGCAGGGCTTCTAATGTATAGGTACTAACTGAAGATGGCATAGATGCCAACTTTGAAGTGCTCATAAGCTAGATAACTAAACCAATATACAAAGATGCTGGACTGATTGCCAACTCAATTTGAACGTAAGCTGGGCAATCCCAGGTGGATGATACATGTGCTATATATACTTTTAAATGCTTATGCATTATTTGCAGTGATTACCATGCCATGTGGTACATAAAAATGTTAGAAAACTAGTTTGCAGCAGAGACTACACAGAGTTCAGAAAAGTTCTGTCACTGTTTGTGACTTATTATGCTCCCTAACATAGGGGGGAAGTATCTCCCAAAACTGAAGAATTCATCTCTTGATATTAAGAATTGTATTTCCTTTTAAGGATTTCTGTATTTTGAAATATATGTATAATTCTCAGTGGAAATGGTTCATCTGCAACCACCAGGAGTACTTTCATTAGAAAGAACTTTGTCTGTAAAATGGAAGCTTAAAGATTTGATTTATTCCTTGCTGTGCAAGTAAATTAGCTGAGGGTATAACACACAGCATTGTTATGTGTTTTGGGGGAAGAAGTTGTCTAAGTATGTAATGCTTTTCTTTCCTTCATGAGGAAAAAGACAACATATCAACATTTATAATTAAGTTTACTAATTATTACCAGACCAGAAAAAAATGTGCCATTTACTAGTTTTGTTCTTTATCAAAGAGCAACGTCCAACAAGGATTATATGTACACATCTCACTGACCTGATAAACAGAGCCAAAGCCTATGAATTTGTTGAACTGCATCATTCTCTAACAAGTGATAGAATATTTTTTTGTATAAGAAATGGTAATGCAAGAGATATGCTTTTAAAAGAAGCAGATTTTAGTTTATTAAAAGCTGTGGATATACACAGAGCAAGTCAAATTACTAGTCTACACACAGAATCATTAAATGATGAAATGAATATGTGGAAAATAAAATGCATGTCAAATAGTAAGACCAAATGAATAATACAAGCAGAATATGTTGTAAAAGTAAAGAATATAAAAAAGAAAGCCATAAGGCAATGTACTGCAATAAAGAAAGTCTCCAAGAAGTATCCCAGAGAAAAATATTACAGCAATGAAATTCTTGCTTGCAGCAGAAATAACAGTTATAACTCTAATCATAATGGGAAGCCCAGCTCAGTTATTAAGTTTGCAGAAGTTGTGCTGGGAATGACACTTGCAAACACATGCAGAAGCAAAACCAAGGATTTTCAAAAATATGCATATTGGCCACCAGAATCAAGAACATGGATTGTGTATTAATACTGTAAAAGTGAAACACATGACACCGATAGTTGCATTTTTTGAAAAGATACACTAAAAATGAATGAAATTTAATTGACATAGCATGAAATTTAAACTTGATACTGACACAGCATGTTCCTTATCTGGTAGGGGAATATTTTAAAATGTTACATCTGTTTGTCAGTCTAGAGAAAGCTATGTTTTTACTGCTGACTTATTTTGACCACACAATGGCAGAATTAGGTTAGAAATTGCCAGTACAATAATAACATGCAGTCTTCCTTTTCAAAAAGTTACAAATGAAATGAATTTTCTAAATATTTTAGGTTGGATTCATTAAAAACACTAGGGATGGAACAAAAGAATTCCCAATGTGATTTTTTTTCACATAGTTAGGAGGCTTGTTAAGATATTATAATATACAAATAAAACCTGATGCATCGCCATTTATTTGTGGAAAGGTTAAGTGGCATTAAAAAACAGTTTAATGTCAATAGAATGAAGAAAGTAAAAAAATCTGCATTTGTATTGATCTTCAAGATCTGAATGGTATGAGAAAGAGGAAGAACAGCATCCATTGCTTACAACTGAATGAGTTTTTCAAGGTGCTAAATGATAGGTTCATCTCAGTGCTAGATCTGAGCCAAGAACTCTGGCCAAAAAATGCTAAATAAATAATGTTCAATATGTGCATCTGTAATATACCATTAGGAATTTATAGGTTGGTAAGATTTCCTTTTGAAATTTTTTCAGCACCAGAGATGTTGTATAGAGCTGCTGTCCACATACTTGAGGATCCATTAGTATGTGTTTAGACACAAGATGAGACTGACACAGTGGCTAAAAAGATTATGACAACATCATTTCAACATAAATAAAAACACATATTAAACCAGTTTGACAAATCTGAAATATACAGATAATATTCTAACATCGTCAGGATTAAAATTTGATCCAGAAGAGATATATTAGTGGCTGTAAAATGCCAACACCAGTAGACAAGCAGGCATTGTGAAGATTCAAATGAATGGTGAAGTATCTTGCAAAGTTTTTAGCTAACATAACTGGCTTACATATTCCTTTGGGGAAACTGTTGGAGTAAAATATAGTCAGCAACTTTGGCAGTGAACAGGTTAAGAACTTTGATATCCTTAAAAAATAATTGCTGTTGATTCACAATTAAAATAATGTACAGTAAATAAGCTAGTTCTGCAGCAAATAGACACAGACCAAATGGTATAGCTGCTGTGATCCTAGAAGGGACCAGATTACTTGTTTATGGATCAAAAGCATTTACATATGTACAAAACAACATGGTCAGATAGAGGAGTAAGAGCTAGTATCATTATATGGATGTGAGAAGTATAATGAATATCTGTATAGTAAAGTTCAAGTGGGAACATGCCACAAACACTTTTCGAGCATAATAAGGAAGTCCTTGTGTAAGGAAACTCCAAGATTATTGATAGTGTTACTCTGTAGAAGTACAGTCTGAAAGTGATATACAATTTGCTTCACATAGCAGGTACATTGAGTAGAGAATAATTACCAAGAAGCACAATGAGCAATAAGACTAGAGACTTTTGGGGTAATGTTACAGTTACCGTTGATAGATACAAAAATAGAAGAATCCAGCAATGTACTAACACTGACTTAGAAATGCAGCGGATGAACAAGGTTACAAAGAAATGATCATCAGAACATAGATCATCAGTAATGAAAGAAATAAAATCTTATTTCTATTTCAAAGAAAAAATAAGCTGTGCCCAGGGTTTAAATTTAATGCTGAGAAAATAATACTTTCCTTTAACTGTGATAAAAATACTCGAGAGAATACATGAATCACACCAGGGAAAGCCCAAGAAAGACAATGTTTTGAACCTGGAATGTCATCTCACTGAAGACAAATAATACAAAACTGTGCTAACCACAGCAAGTGTCATAAAAACAGTCCAAAAGAAGAGATGCAAGCATATTTAGTTCCACATTCATGGAGTCGAGGGGGTGAAGATATGTTCTGCTTCAAATAATCTATTTACCTCATATGCATGAGGTATAATTCCAAGTTCCCTCAAATAATCAATTTAATGGACAAAAGAAGTGTATGTATCATTAATATATTAAAGTCTTTATTCTTCAGGAAAGCATTCAATGCAGTACAAACCATGAACTCAGTAAAGGAAAATGCAATGCAAACCATGACCCCAGTATTGGATTGCATTAACAACTGAACTGGAAAAGAAGACACTAGCCCTTGTCTGGGGATTGAATCTAGGACCTCTACACCCTGCATTCATTGAGGTAGTACTGCCACTTGACCAGCAAGGACTCTCATGGTGGTTTTATAGTTGAAAGGAGAAACTGCTTCTGAGTGAAGCCAGATACCTAACTGTCCAGATATCAATTTCCCTTCCCTTAATTTGTCCAAATTTCAGCTGTAGTGAATACGCAATATTATTCCTTTCTCTAAAATATATGTATATACTCTATATGTAAATATATGAAATATATGTAACTATGACAACTTTCAAGCATGCCCTTAACCCATGAAACAAGTGATATGTGCCATTTTAGGGTGTTTCTTCTTTTGAGTTAGGCAGTTGTGGAGTTGTTATATGCATATTTGGGGGTGTGGTGGGTTTGCCTTCTGTGTAGGGATGTGAAACATGTGTTTTTAGATGTCCTGTAGATTGTACACAATAGTCTGACCATGAAAATCTGTAATCGAGGAAGTGTAACCTGCACAGCTGGGTTTCTCTCTTCCACAGTAGAAGCAATGTAAAGTTATTTAGCAAATCTTGTAAATAACAAGCACCTAAGTTAAATATGGCTTTTGTGGATGGGTCTTTAGACTGACTGACCTTCCTGGTCAATAAATGCTAAATAAACAAATAAAAGGAATACAACTCAAAAGATGAAAATGCAATCGCCAGTTCCATCCTAAAAATTCTGTGTGGTATGTCACCTACCAGAAAAGCAGCAATTACTTTTTATAATTTTATAAAGCAGTCAGCTTGATTGCCAAAATGTTTATGGGTATCCGAGGCAGATGGCTATGAAGATTATTAGTAGCGTGTTTCTAAGATATATTCAGTGACAGACAAGAATGTTTAAGTTCAAAACCAGGGGGATATTTCTTCATGAGATTGATACCAGTCATGACTCACTTATTCTCTGATGTGGCATAGGTTCATAGGTTCATAGGTAGGTACTAGGCTATTGGCCCTAGGGCCTATATAAGTTTAGCCAAAAAATGTACCCTGGCTTTCGCCACACAAGAAAATTATTTTCCTGTGCCCTTGTCGAGCAGAGCCACAGAAGTGATCTCTGGGGTGAATTTCCCATTTCCCATTCAGTCATCAAGATTTTTCTTGAAGAGTGCTAATGAGGAGCTCTGTTTGACATAGATAGGTAGTCTGTTCCAGAGTATGGGAAGTCTCTGGGACAGGAATCTATCCCTCCAGCATGTTCTGTTTATTGTGGTGACAAGGTTTAGGTCCCTAGAGCATGTAGCTCAGAGGGATTGGGATTTCTTTAAGTGGAGCATGTCCAACAGTTCTGGGTTTGACATAGCTTTGTATGTTAGGCAGAGATCGCCCCTGAGTAGGCGATATGTGAGGGAGTAAAGCTGTAGTTTTTTGAGATGGTCTGCGTAGGGCATCTGTTTGAGGCCAGTAATCCTCTATGTGAGGTATTTCTGTGGTCTTTCCAGTTGTTGTAGATGTCTTATGAGGTACATACCAAAAGGGACATTGTACTCTATAATGGGTCTAATGAGTGATGAGTAGAGGGGAACAATGACCTCTTTTTTTCTGGATGAGAATCCTTTTGTGATGAGATGAGCCACATAGAAGGATTTCCTGACCACTGTGGCGATGTGATTATCAAAGGCGAGACTACTGTCCACCTGTGTCCCAAGGTCTCTTATCACATTTTCGGCATTAAGTAGACTACGAGCTATGTGGTAGTTCATGGGTACAGAGTTTTTACCAAAGGGGATGACAATACACTTTTTGGCATTGAGTTTCAGGCCATGGCTTTGATGCCAGGTATCTGTCTCAGTGAGGCCCTTTTGTAGTTTGTCCATATCATTAGGAGTTTCGATTATGGCTCCTAGTTTGCAGTCATCTGCAAACTTTGTTAGCCAAAGACCTTCTGTGTTAGCCTGCACTTCAGAGAAGTAGATACCAAACAGGAGAGGACCCAAGACTGAACCCTGTGGTACTCCACTTGTCACTGGTCTGAAGTCGGATTTGGAATCCGCTACTTTCACAGTGTGGGTTCTGTCCATGAGCCAGTTGGCAACCCATCCTGTGACATAGGGATTTATACCTAGTTTAGTGAGCTTATCTATAATTCCAGAGTGGGGGTTGGTGTCGAAAGCCTTGGCGAGATATTGCTGCCCCTGGTCGGGGTGTGAATAAGTTGATCCAAGGCGCTGGAATTTATGAATTCTAGAAAACATTGAGCAAAAGAGTTGTTACATGAGTAGTTTTCCCAGTTAATGGTGGGGTAGTTGAAATTGCCCATTATTAGGGTGTTGGGTGTGGTCTCCCACAGGTGTCATGTCTATCAGACTGATGGATGTATACAGACTGATGGATGTATACATCACTGCAGTTCATGTTCAGTTTAAAAAGACATATAAAGGCAAATCCACAAGCAAAAACAGTGACTATAATTGCCAGTCTGCGGTGTGTATAAATAAGAACAGAGGCCAAGAAAGATTCAACAGAAGAGTCTGTTTGGTTTAGTAGCACTCTACTCACAGTCAGGTCTATCCCATCCTGAAATCAGCTGACTATCATTAATATTTAGAATATTTGCATCCATAAAATACTTAAGGCTTCTGACAGAAAAATACATTCAATGGAGCAAACAGGTAAAGTCCATACAATTTTATTGCGCACAGTTCAATAACCTTAACATTCTGGGACTCTACAAACAAATAAGGCAGTTAGATATCATACTTATTCAAGTTATTTACAATGAGCAATATATTTTGACCATCATGTTGCAGTCAAAATCCAAAGTATTTGCAGCATGAATTAAAAAAAAATGAAAACAATTAAATATTAGAGCAGTATGTACATGTACTCAGCAATGTCAGAGAAACCTGATGTAAATTCTCACTGTACATAAGTTAATGCAGTAGGTGCACTGTGCTGTATTGATGTCAAATGTAACCCTACTGGTCTTGCTTTTGCAATAGAATGTGAGTCAATTCTACCAACATTATGTTAGTGGTGTAGTTGTTCATGTAAGATAAACTATGAGCAATGCTGACCATTGTGTAAATTGACTAATGCTGATATATAATAGTACAGAAATGGCAGTAGAAGGAATGTATAGTGGTCTGTGTCAGTTGTCATGATGGGAATGGACCCTATTACTAAGCAAAAATATGATTAAAAGTCATGAAAGTATTGTTTCAGTCTTTGATGTTAGCCAATAGTGCTCTTTGCAGCTCCTGCAATGAGCCCAAAATTGACTTTCTGCAATTCATATGGAGTTAAGGGTATTTGTAGCATATCTAAATAACACTGTAAATTCTTTTTTATGAGACCTATTGCTTCTCCTACTATTGGAGCTGTCTGAGTATCCTTCTTCCACATTGTCTTTGTTTCTGATTGGAAATCTTAGTATTTTATGACTTTGTGCCTTTGTAAGGCACTGTAATGACTGGATATAACAATTTCAATGATCAAAGCTACTTTTGTCTCATTTTCATGAACTACTATATTTGGTTTTCTCTTCTCTATTTTTGAATGGTTGGTAATGGGTGATTTCAAGTGATATAAACTTCATCATTCTCTATAATGCTTTGTGTCTCATGTTTCCAATCATTCACAGCTACTTCAGTATTGTAATGTTTGCACAATCCCCAAGTGCTTACAGTCTTGCTACATTACTATGCCTTTCAGTATACAGGCCCTCTGCCATTAGTGTATCACATCCAGCAACAAGATGTGTGACTGTTACCAGCTCTGTTTTACTGAACCTCCATTTGTCTGTTTCTCCCATATGCTCAATGGACATTGTAAGCCATTTACTTAGTCCACCATCCTGGGCTGCTAATATTAACCTTTCATCTTTTGGTTTAAATTCACCTGTACTTAATCATTCTTGTTCAAGATCCTAATTGACATGAGGCTGTTCCAGGAGTTTTCTGTGCTTATAACTATATTTATGTCTTTTCCACATTTCTTGCCTTCTCATCTGGTCCTTCTCCTTATAGTCTTCCTTTTTTTGGCACATTCAGTTGCTGCCTGATCTTTGACTGTTTCTGGTTTGGTTACCATTCCCATTTGACACCAATATGCCTTTTCTAAACTAAGCAGGGGAAACCATCTTAGATTTGCTCTCTTTACGTTTCTAAACTTTCACTATGTTTGGATCCGATGAGGTCATCAGATATGCATGCAGTCCTAATACTGCAGATCTATACATGTAATCAGTTTTGAGGAGGCCCATTCCTCTTTCAAAATAAGGGATATATAATTTTGGTATACACTAAATTTAGTATATCATTTGGTAAGTATGAAGCATTTTTGTTGTTTTCCTGACCAACTGATCTAGTACCTTTTGTGGTCAGTCAATTACACTATAACTGTAAGTTAGAACAGGAAGATCAAATTGGTTTATAGTTTAGACTTCATTCCTAGATGTCAGGGCTGTTTTCAGCATTAATTTTAGTCTTCTAAAATATTCTTTACTGAGTTAGATAAATGAAATGTGGTACAAGTTTTGTGATGACTAATGGAGCTGAAACAAATCTCCACATATTCCAGTCATCATTTTTTTCTGCGTTTCTGTATTGCAGTTCAAATTTTCCCATTCATTCCAGTGGGTATGATAAGTGAGTACCTTGTGTTTTGAATAGGACTTTTATGTAATGCTTCCAAATGGGCTGCATTATAGTGGCTGGACAATATATTTCCGAGGTAAGATATTTAGAAGTTATGTACTTACCATAACGTTCCATCTGAGTAGGTGGATTCATTTGTCTGCAACCTGTGGGTATGGATCCGATATCGGATCCGAACCGGCATGGTTTATCCAGCTATGGATCCGAGCTCCTAGCTCCTCCCCTCACCCACAATGCCCTGCTCTCCCTACATGACCTCAGATCGAGTTTGCCCTGCACCAACTATCCTAACTAAAGGGTAACACACCCTATGCAGGAAACTGACAAGGCCAGGGGGATAGGAGGGCGGGATGGTTGCAGACAAATGAATCCACCTACTCAGATGGAACGTTATGGTAAGTACATAACTTCTAAATCTGAAGTATGAGAATTCATTTGTCAGCAACCTGTGGGACGGAGTCCCCAGCTACCTGAATCTTGGGTGGCCATCATGGAAGGATATTCCGGAGCACCACGGAGCCAAAGGATGCTCTACCTCTAGACGTGATGTCCAGCTTGTAATGAGTAATAAAGGTATGAGATGAAGCCCAAGTGGCTGCTGAACAAATGTCATCCAGAGGAACCCTAGACTTAAAGGCCGCTGAAGTAGAGACAGACCGGGTCGAATGAGCATGGACTCCCTCCGGTGCAGGCCTCCCAGAGGCTTGGTACGCCAACAGAATACACTGAGAAATCCAGCGTGACAAAGAAACTTTGGAAATTGGTTTACCCAGATTGAATTTGGCAAAAGAAATGAACAACTGGTCTGATTGCCTATGACCAGCTGTCCTATGAAGGTAAAAACGAAGCTGCCTGTGAACATCCAAGGAATGCAGCTTGTATTTGCCTTTGTTTTGATACTTAGGGAAGAAAACAGGGAGGTTGATGGACTGATTAATGTTAGCTTCCGAAGCTACTTTAGGAAGAAAGGAGGGATTGATCCTGAGGCACACCTGGTCCGGATGAAAGATCAAATAAGTCGGTTTCATGGACAGGGCCTGAAGCTCAGAAACTCTCTTAGCCGAAGTAATGGCTACCAAAAAAACAGTCTTAAAGGACAAGAATTTAAGATCGACTGTGGCCGCAGGTTCGAAGGGGGGAGCGGTCAAGGCCTGAAGTACCAAGGAAAGATCCCACGGGGGAACCGTTTCTTTGACAGGGGGTCTGAGCAAAAAGGTGCCTTTTAGGAAGGTTTTGCATAACTTAGCTGACATAAGAGACCCTGAATCATGACCAACATGGTAATGAGATATGGCCGCCAGCTGAACTTTGACCATGGAACTACTGGTGCCATCATTAAAGAGAGTAGTAAGGAAATCTAGAACCAAAGGAAGGGGAACCGTGAAAGGATCTAGGCCTTGCCACTCTGCCCAAATGGAGAAATGCTTCCATTTACTGCGGTAAATTTTTCTGGTAGAGGGCTTGTGGGCCACTACCAGAATGGCCTTAACTGGGGATGAGATACCGGGAGTCCTGATTAGGAGTGGAACTGGAGCAGCCAAGCAGTCAACTTCAGGTTGTCCAGGTTCGGAGTTGGTAGGTTCGATGGGTGTGATATCAGATCCGGAATGGGATCTAGAATCCAAGGTGGATTCACTGAATGAGACCTTAGGTAAGGGAACCAGATCTGTCGAGGCCAGAACGGGGCAATGAGGATCATTCTACACCCCAACCGAGAGGCTTTCTGAAGTACTTGTAGCATCAGAGGTAGAGGGGGGTATGCGTAAAGAAGACCGGGAGGCCAAGCATGCACCAGAGAGTCTCTTGGAGAATCCCCTGGAGGGGAGATTAGAGCGAAAAAACTGTCGCACTTGGCGTTTAAGGGAGAAGCAAAGAGATCGCAGCAGGGAGTCCCCCACTGTGCGAAGATACGTTTCACTACTTGAGAATTGAGAGACCACTCGTATGGGGAGAGAATGGTGCGACTGAGCTTGTCCGCTAGGATGTTGGTCCGACCAGGAATATGCGTTGCGATGTGAAAGCGGTTGGTGGAGATCGCCCATTCCCACACTCTCAAGGCTTCTCGACATAAAGGGTAAGACCTGGTTCCCCCTGTTTGTTGATGCACCAGACCACCGACATGTTGTCTGATTGAATCGCAATTGTTCCCAGGGGAAGGAGGGCTTGAAGTGCTTGCAACGCCAAGAGCACCGCCCTCATTTCCAGAACATTGATATGCAGGGAGGTCTCTGAATCGCTCCACGTGCCTTGGACCGTCCGGCCCGCAAAATGCCCCCCCCACCCAAGGCGGGAAGCATCCGTGGTCACTGTGGTGAGAGGGGGAGATGCACAAAAGGGGCGGCCCCTGTGGAGGTCCGGAGAATGGAGCCATCACAAGAGAGACCACTTGCAAGCCTTGCTGATTGCAATGGGATGATACAGGGGGAGGGAGAGAAATGACCATTGCACCTGAAGTGTCCATTGAAGTACCCGCATATTCAAGCGGGCGAGCAGAAGAAGAGTAATCGCTGCCGCCATAGACCCTAGCGCCCTCAGGATCAATTCTGCACGTGTTGAGCTGGAGTGAAGGATGGCCCGCACCTGGAGCCGTAGATTCCAAACTCTGTCGGTTGTGAGAAAGGCTCTTAAATTTCTCGTGTCTAACCTGGCTCCTATAAATTCTATTATTTGAGTAGGGACCAGGTTGGACTTTTCTATGTTTACCGTGATGCCTAGCCAGGGAGCTAGACGAAGAAAGGAGTCTCTTGCCAAAGAGAGTAGATGCCTTGTTGGGGCAGTGAGAAGCCAGTCGTCTAGGTACAGAAAATCCTGCACCCCCTGAAGCCTCAGGTGGGCCGCAACCACTGCTAATACTTTGGTGAACACCCTGGGGGCTGTAGTGAGACCAAAGGGAAGGACCCTGAACTGGTAGTGTCTGGTTCCCAGCCGGAAGTGAAGACAACTCCTGGATCGTCTGTCCATCAGAATGTGGTAGTACACATCCTTGAGGTCTATAGAGCACATCCAGTGATTCTTCCCTAGAAGGGGGAGGATGGATTGCAAAGTGACCATCCGGAATTTCTCTTTGGGAACTGCCAGGTTCAACAGGGACAGGTCCAGAATGGGTCTTAGGTCCCCCGTCTTTTTTGGCACTAAAAAGAACCTGGAGTAGAACCCTGATCCGATCTGGTCTGGGGGGACGGGCTGGATGGCTCTTTTTCTCAGCAGATGGCCAATTTCTGCTGAAGCGGCCTCCCTCTGATCGGGTGGAACATCAGGGAGGATTTTTAACTTTGGGACATGAAGAAAGGGGATCTTGTAACATCTGGATATAATCTGTAGTACCCAGCGGTCCAATGTAATGGACTCCCATGCCGCTAGGTGCTCCGTGAAACATCCCCCGACTGCCTCCAGAGTGGAGCAGTCGGGCAACCCCTCAGGGTTGCTGCGTGGGCCATTCAGAGAAAGGTTCCCTGGACCCAAAGTTCCTGGGAGCCCCTCTGCCCCTAGGGCGGCATCCTCCCTGTCCTCCTCTGCCGCGGAAGGACTGGTTGTCTGGAGCAGGTTGGGAGTGCTGCGACTTCCGTAACCACATCTTCTTCTGGCCCTTTTGGTTCCTAGAGTAGGACCTCTGGGGCACAGAGAAGCGGACTCCGATGGCAGACAGCGTCTTCCTGTCCTTCTCGCTCTGAACCAAGGTGTCACGAACCGTCTTGCCAAAAAGGGCAGAACCGTCAAAGGGGGCATTCGCGAATGATGCCTTGAAGGGCTCTGTAAAATCGCAGTGGCAGAGCCAGGCCTGCCGTCTTGTGACTAGGCCCGCTCCTGCAGCTCTAGCTGCTCCCTCGGTAGCGTGGGAAAGTAACCGCATAGAGGTGTTGGTCACAGAACGAAGAGTGGCCATACGGGTGGAGTGCATTAGTTTGTCCTCCTCTGACATGGACTCTGGGGGGGGATGCAGCGTATTCCTTAATAAGATCGTGCTGCATCCTAATGACGTGTGCCAAATAGTTGAGTGCCCTCACTGAGAAAGTCGCTGAACTAAACATTCGCTTCCCCAAACGGTCCATCATCCGAGACTCCTTGCTCAGGGGATGGACTGAGGGACTCTCCTGGGCAAGTTCCCTCTTAGTGGCTGCTGCCGACAACATGGCATCTACCGGGGGTCCCTTGCTCCAGTGGGCACGGTCAGCGAGGGGGCTAAGGATC
Source organism: Protopterus annectens (assembly GCF_019279795.1). NCBI lineage: Eukaryota > Metazoa > Chordata > Ceratodontiformes > Protopteridae > Protopterus > Protopterus annectens. Next base: position 361,925,751 of record NC_056739.1, read on the forward strand.
CTGTCGGGCCTCTTAGGGATTGGCTCCACGGTGTCCGGTTCCTTCCACGCCCTGGTGGTAATAAGGTCCAGTAGGGGGTTAGCAGGAGGGGACACCCAAGAGGTAGACGGGCCCGCTTCAAATGCCTCCAAGAACACTGACTCATCCGAGGAAGATTTTGGGGCAGACCACCCACCTCTAATACGTAACATTTCCATGATGTCTCCGAAGGAGACATCCTCAGGGGGTGATCTTGGGGAGCCTTCCCCTTCCTCCAAGTCAGTGTCTTCAGTCAAAGACTTGGGGGAGTCTATCTGCCTCCTCTTACACGAATGCTTGCGAGGTGCTTCCTCGGGGGTTTGTCCGAGGAGCCCTCACCAGCAGTGTCCAGAACTGTAGGAACTGCTTGGGGCAGTGAAGCGGGCTGTCCCAGTGGCCGGGTGATGGAAGCCTGGCCCAGAGCAGAAGGAGTGCAGGATGGAGCCGAAGCAAGGGCCGGGGTTCCGGATGCCCTCAACAGAGCCCTCTCCACTACATCAAAAGTCGAGGGGGAGCCAGCCTCAACAATAGGATCCAAAAGTCGGCTCCCCCTCAGATCCGATGAGCAGATCGGAGCCGGCCCCGAGCCCCTCGGATCCGAGGGACCAGTGTGCTCCGACAATGACGGCGCCGAAGGCACACTGAGCCCCTCGGATCCGAAGCTCGGGCCAAGGCTCTGAGAGGTCGGATCCGACAGACTTGAGGGCAGGGTCGGATCCGAAGTATCCAGTACTGTCGGCGCTGACCCACCCCCGGCTCTGAGGCTGCCCGGCTCCGAGCGCTCCGAACCCGGGTAGCGGGTCGGAGAAGGAGCAATGGGCTTAAAAAATGGGGTCAAGCTCCCCCCCAGAGGGGGGGGGGAGGCAGGAGCACTCCCATCCTGCATCTGGGCCTGGATGAACCTTCACATCATCCGGTCCAGATCAGCATCGGAAAGGCTGTAGGTAGACCTCGACAAGGCTACCGAGGTAGGCCTTGAGTGCCGCCTCGATAGCCTCGAAGGAGGTCAGGTCTCCTCATCCTCAGGCTCCGGTGAAAAGCACGGGGACCGGAGCTGAGGAAGGGGATAGCCAGCAGCCAGAGAGGCCAGAGGAGAAGCCTGCTTAGCCGGCGGGGCCGAAACAGAGGTCTCGGCCTGCCACTTGTGGTGCTTCTCTCTCCGGTCCTTTTTCCTGGCTTCCCTCTCCTCCGACCCTTTGGCAGGAGTTTGAGTCCCGGGTGGAGGAGGGGGTGCAGGCAAGGCAGGAACTGCCAAAGCAGTGACCACCAAGGGGGCGGGGGCCGAAGCCGAGTCTGGGGGCAAGAGTCCCGCCAAGACCAGCTTCGACCTCCGCTCCTTCAATGCCCTGGGGTTGAACCCTGCACAGTTTGAACACCCTGAAGTGAGGTGTTCAACCCCAAGGCATCGAACATACCAAGTGTGGCCATCAGCAGGAGAAAGCTTATGGCCACACTCGGAGCACTTTGAAAAAATTGCCTTTGGGGCCTCAGCCATAACTATTTTTTTTTTTTTTTTTTTTTTTTTTAAATAGTAATAAAAGAAACTAACACACTCACACGAAGGCCCCAAAAAAGACACACACACACACACACACACACACACACACACACACACACACACACACACACACACACACACACACACAGCTACGTACCAGCGAGGGGAGGGTAAAACTAAGTTAAATTAACCCAAAAACTATGAAGACAAAAAGGAAACCTATAACTTTCACACAAGTAAGTAAAAATTAAAGTTTTAAAACCCTTAGTTAAGAAAATATAAGACTTAGCTTTGGAGCTCGAAAAATCCAGCCTACACCATGCGCGGCAAACTAGATCTGAGGTCATGTAGGGAGAGCAGGGCATTATGGGTGAGGGGAGGAGCTAGGAGCTCGGATCTATAGCTGGATAAACCATGCCGGTTCGGATCCGATATCGGATCCATACCCGCAGGTTGCTGACAAATGAATTCTCCTACTTCAGATTCTTTGTTTAATGTGTGTGTGGCTGTATTATATAGGCAAGATTAAGGCTTCTGTGTCACCTTCTTACCAATTCAGTAAGTTTTCACCACTTTGCAATCAAGCCTTTCCACTAAATGTCCTATTGAACAATTCATTTGACCAAGAGTCAAGATCTCCATCAGTCATCTGATTCCCCTTGGGCAAGGGTAGAGTAGCAGAACCTATTATCACTGGTGGCAAACTCAAGCATTGTTGTTATAGTCTGTGAGCTACATGCCATGGAAATGACATTCAAATGTGTGTTACAGCTCAGGGATGCCTGTGTTCTTCCAAGTATACCACTCCTGCATGCTGTACTGCACATCGCTAGGCAGGTCTTAGATGTCAAGGTTCACTGAATGCAAACAGTGGTCCAGCCTACAACCACAATTAATTGAGCTACTATTTTCTCAGCTATCTCAACTCAGGTCCTTCATTGTTCAAGTCATTAATCAAGTTTATATTGACTGGATTATATTTAAGCATTTATCTCCCCTATGCCATGGACTTGGTTGTAATTTAATAATGTTTATGTTAATGTTTATACTTTTGTAGTTTGTGTTTTGGTTAATTTCATTTAAATTAATTTATTAGATTTATCCTGGATCCACTATGAATGATGATGTGTTGTTTTACTTTCACATGGTTATTTGAAACTAAAGGGTGTAAAACATTGGATGATCATAAGCTCAAGGCATTGACTATTCCACGAGTGCAAAAAACACACCAATGTTTTTTCACCAGGAGGCAAGTCCCTGTATACTAACTGCAAAATTATCCAAAATCTGAGAAAAGGGTGAAAATAAAAACCAAACACAAAATTCACAGTCTTCCTCTTCTCTGTGTCCTTTGAACCTTGCCCAACCCACTCCACCTTATTAATGCATGCTAACCCTAAATCTTCCACATGCCTAACTCTAACCCTAACTCCACACCATCCCTCACCCTAATTCTACCCATCCCTAACCCTAACTCTGCCACATCTCTAACTCTAACTCCACCCAATCCATAACCCTAACTCTGTCGTAACTCTGCCCCATCCCTAACCCTAACATGTATGTTAAATCAAAAAGAAAAAAAAACTTACCCTGTATGTATATATATATATATATATATATATATATATATACATACACACACACACACACACACACACACACACACACACACACACACACACACACACACACACACAAACATACACACATGGAGTGAAAGAGAGAGACATGCATATGTTTGTGTGTACATCTCTCTCTCTCTATGTATATATATATACATATATATATATATATATATATATATATATATATATATATAGAGAGAGAGAGAGACAATATATGAATATGCATAGTTGCCATACACTTTATCAACAATGTACTGTGGATTCTCTTTAATTTGACTGTTTACATTGTCAGCATCAGAAGACATCAAACATCAGATCATCAAGTGTTACAGTTCTGGGAGATGTGCATGTGTGAAGGCAAATGGCTTTTTCTGGGCTGGGGTTAAATAAGGGCTAGGGATGGAATTGCTTGAGTGTGTGTGTGTGTGTGTGTGTGTGTGTGTGTGTGTGTGTGTGTGTGTGTGTGTGTGTGTGTGTGTATGTGCATTGGCCTGTTTTGATTAGTGATACTCTTAGAGAAAAGTTTTTTGTCACGGTCCTAATAAATCAACACAGACAACCAAAGACATTTGACAATCTTTATTGTAATGAAAATGAATAACAAACATCAAACTTTATTGAGCAACACAAATCCAGCATTGCAACAAATAGAATAGTAAACATAAGAGAAGCGCACCCACTCACGCTTGGATAAGCAGCGTCCCCCCACTTGCACACTTTTCATAGTAATAATGAAGGCAGTGTCCCCACTCACCTTAATATCATCAATTCCATAATTCCATTCCAAGTAATCCACTACCAATTCCAAATATCCTACTGAGGGGGACAGAAGAGGGTCAAGCCTGACCCTCTTCTCTGCCCCTCAAACCACACCAAATGGGCGTGCTGGGAGGGCAACAAGACCACACCAAAATGTGCTTACTCATACCAGTTTCCCCTACAAATCCCCCTAAGACCCACCCCTTTGACTTATATCACTTCCTCTCTCAGCTCCCAACTTAATTAACTCTTTCCTACCCACTCCCTACCTGCACTACATAACCTATCTTCCTACATCCAGCACCCCCCCACTCTATTCATACCAAGGTTGTCCCGTGACAAATTCGTCTGTTCCAAACTTCACTTGTCACGGTCCTAATAAATCAACACAGAAAACCAAAGACATTTGATGACTTTAATGAAATGAAAATGAATAACAAACATCAAACTTTATTGAGCCACACAAATCCAACATTGCAACAAATAGGATAGTAAACATAAGGGCAGTGCACCCGCTCACCCTTGGATAAGCAACGTCCCCCACTTGCTCACTTATCATAGTAATCATAAAGGCAGCATCCCCACTCACCTTAATATCATCAGTTCCATAATTCCATTCCAAGTCATCCACCATCAGTTCCAAATATCCTACTGAGGGGGATAGAAGAGGGTCAAGCCTGACCCTCTTCTCCACCCACCAGCCCAAATGGCTGTTCCCCCTCACACCATACCACTTTTCAATAGATTCTCCACCTTCATATCCAGGTTAGGATTAAATAAATCAAACCCAAATTCATTGAGATGAACTCAATCCAACCTATACCATACAGGGTCCCTGCTTTTAATCTCCACATGCTGTATCATATGCACCCCAATGTCCTTCCAACATTTTGCCAATATAAAATTAACATACCTCCGAGCCCTCTCCACCACCACAAAATTCCTTGCCTCTCTCCACACCAACCAGGGAATAATCTCAGACCATATTAAAACCACAAATGGATACATCCTCCTTAACACTAACACATCCTCTTAAATCATCCCCCCTAAATGAATCAACAACAACTGTGGAAACCCTCATTGACTCGGTATCCCAATAAATACCTGCAATATCCTGCTCCACATCAAGCCTCTAACACCATGCCAGATGACCTTCCAAATCAAACGGTCCAGCCCCAAATTCATTCCATTGCATCTAATTGCTACATGTCTAGCTGCCCAAAAGATGAAAGATGATCCTTCTGCTACCTAAAAAAAAAACAAAAGAAAAACAAAAACTGTAAACAAAACCTACCACAAAGCTACTTAATATAAGACAAAAAGGCATTGAAAGACCACCTTCTCACCCTCTTAATGTCTTCTATAGAACTTCCTCCCTTCGCTAAGTCTGATGCCCTACCCATCCTAAATGAATGAGAAGAAAACATATTCCCTTCTAAACCAACACTACAAAGAGCCCTCCTCATAATCAAATTCAATCACTCAACCATCAAGCCTTTACCACCTACTGAAGTAAAAAAACAAACATTGCACTCTACCCCACTTGACCACCCACAATCACTTCCCCCACACCACAGGACATCTCCAACTTACCTCAGGGCCCCGCGTCCCACCTGATCCATCTTTCAAGACTGCAGCTAAATGTGCACCACCCTAGGTGACATCAGCACATCCTCCCATAGTAACGAACCCAATAGACACTCTTAACACCCCACATCAGATCCACATGCAGACCATGCTCCACACCACATACTCATCCAAGGATCCACACACCTTACCTAAACCCTATAGCAACCTGCTTAAGATCTCCTTCATCACCGGCCATTTTCTATCTATGACCCCACCTTCAACTCTTCCTCAACCCTTTAATACTTGACTCACCACCCAGGACCTAGTCCAATCCTGCAATCCGGCCAAATGACTAAATTCAGCAATGGATGCCAACACCACCCTCACCATCCTAAATGGCCTTCCCTGTTCCCTCAACATGCCCAAGTAATGCAACAACAAAACCTCTGACCACTCACACTCCTCATCCCATAATGGCCTCAAGAACTGGTCAAAATGAAATAAAGCCCTACCATACGCTCTTCTCGTAGACACTGCCCATGACTGCTGCACCAACTTGCCAATTACTATGGACCAATCTGCCAAATGTCCTCCGGAACAATTGCTGGATGCAATGCCACTGTTGGGGCCACTTGCTGAAACCTGCAAAACTGAAAACGAGACAAGCTATCAGCTATCTCATTCTTAACCCCAGGCACATGCAATGTTGTGAAGGAAAAGTTAATCATCAAACATTGCAATACCAGTTTCCTGAGAACAAGTAACAAATGAGGAGACTTAGCCATCTTAACCTGCAACACCCTCACCACTGCAGCATTGCCAGAATAAAAAAACACTGTCCTATCTTTTAAATGATCCTGCCAAACCACTGAAGCAGCTGAGATTGGCATCAATTCCAAAAAGGCAGCATCCCATTTCCACTCTTCTGACCAATGCTACAGCCAAGGGGCCAAAAATCATTGGCCTGCAAATTAAGGTCACATGCCCAGACCCCCAGCTGCATCAGTAAACAACTGTATCTCCCATTGTTCTACCCAATCCGACTGCCAGAATGAAATCCCATTAAACTGTTCCAAAAATTTCATCCACAACTCTAAATCCTGTTGCACTAGCTTAGTGACCCACACTCTGTGGTGCTTACTCCTCCATCCTTTCAAAAGAAATGCTACAGACTGGCAAACCATGCACCCCGGATGCACAGCCCTACAAATGAAATTCATCAAACCCAACAATTCCATAGCCTCTCGCACCCGAACCTTGGACTTGGACTTCACCCAACAGATTTTCTCCTGCAGCCGAACCAACTTGTCCTGCGGTAAACAAAACAGACCTTGTCCTGTATCAACTGTCAAATCCAAAAAATCCAACACCTTCGCAGGCCCCTCTAACTTGTGCTTAGCCAACAGAACACTGAGGGACTCACACATCCCCACAAACAAACACAAAGCTGACTGCTCCTTATCTCAACCATCACCCACCAACAAAAAATCATCTAAATAGTGAACTGCTTGCTGTACCTCTACCCTCTGCTGCCAAATGCAATGGAGTGCTGAACTAAACTTTTCAAAAGTGGAACACGCCACTGCTCATCTCATAAGCATGGCAGTGTCAAAATAAAATTTTTCCACAACCACCACGCCCAACAAAGGCCAACCTTCCTCTTGCACCAGCAACAAATGAAAAGCTGACTCAATATCTACATTAACTAAGCAATGATCCTCAACACTCCTGATAATTATGAATTGCATCATCCAGTGATGAATACATGACCTTAACCTCTGCACTGGGTATAAAGTCATTCACAGACTTACCCCCAGGCTATGACAAATGATGAATCAAATGAAATTCACTTTGCTTTTTCTTAGGAACCAAACCTAATGGTGACACTTTAAAGTTAGAAAAAGGAGGACAACTAAATAGACCCAACAATCTCCCTGCCTGACACTCCTTGTCAATCAACTCCTGCAAAACCCCCTCCCTCCCTATTACAGACTTCAAGTTTTTTTCCCACCATACTGTCCCCCACCAATGTGGACTTAATTGAAAAACCCTCAATAAATTCCCCTGCCACACTTGGCAGGGGATAATGGACCAGGAGTAGCTCCAAAAACTGGACCTTAATAGGGGAATGAGTCCCCCGGTCACCCCTTAACTCCACAAAAGGACCCCCCTTTACCCCCAAAAATTACCCCGGCCTCGCCCACCTACCCAAGCTAGGCAAGAACCAACCCAACCTCTAGGACCTGCAGAATAAAAAGTCTGCCTCCAGCAGGACCCCATCCCTCACACATAATGTAACAGCATGAGCTCCCATACACCTAGAGCAAATGTGGGAAAATTTACAACCTACCCAAGAACTTCCCTGCATTAAAAGCCCAACATATCCCAGTACCCTCCTCCGATGGCTGAGCCAATCTACTACTCCCTGCACCAGTGTCCATCATGGTAGAAAGCCAAATGTCCGGGTGTTTAACCTCCCACTGCATGGATTTATCCACCGCTTTCCACTTACGAAACTTCTGATCATACCAAAACCATGCATAGCCTAGCCGCAGCCTCTGTAGTTCCCTGATAGTCAAAAAATAGGCCAGAAGCAGAAGAGCCAGCAAAGTATCCCTCTCCAACCAAACCACCATGTAGTATATAAAACCAAGGACCCATTTATCCCATGACCTGGGCCAAAACCTACATACCTTTCTGCGACCTATGGCTGCCAATGCTGCCAAAAAGTCCTTCCCATTAGCCAACTCTGCCTCTGTCAACCATTGAACCCCATCAGCATCAAGCAATTCAGAAATATCAATGAATTCCCCTTTCCAAATCTTCTCCTTCACCACCAAAGATATGTGGGACGTCAAAAACAATGGGAGCCCCTTCCTGACGTAAGGCCTGCATCACCAACCAATCCCATGGCCGTGACCCAAAATCAGACCCCACAACATCCAAGTCAGACCCCAAATCCAGATCAAGCAATGATAGAATATTACCCCCCTCACAACCAACCAACACCTCTAAACCCCTACCCAGAAACTCACCTTGGACCCCCTCACTGCACCCTGGCACCTCTCCCATAGCTGCCGCTATCTCCTCACTCCCTGCCAGATCTGATAAAGAATTACCTGCAGATGACGAAGGGGCCACCAGCAGAGTCCCAACCTCTGTTGCCACATCCTCCAATGCTGACTGTCTGGCTTTCTTCGCCCTCGACCCCCAGGTTGCAGCAACCGTCTGCCTCTTCTGCCAAGTTTTCGGATCCTGAGCACTAGTTGATGGAACTTCAGTAGAAATGTCCTTGAAGAGGTCCTCAGCCTGTGCCACAATACTGGCTCACCTCTGTTTCAACCCTTCAGCCATGATAACCTAAAGAAACAAAAGAGAAATTGTTGTTAAAACAATCCTTAAAGAAATGCTTGCTAGCACCAACCAGTACCTGCAGACAAATAGAACACATAATTCCTAAAAATCCTTATGCCTATCACCTTTCCTAAATCCCTACCCTCAACTAACTAGTCCACCCTACCTACCTGCTCTAAATCAGCCCAGGGCCTGATAAAAAAAAAAAAATAGTTGGCTGTCTTGGGACTTGAACCATGCACCTCTGCATGTTAAACGGCAATCCTATGCATCTAACAGCAAGTTATTTCTGCCACCTGATGCCAGTTACCCCAGACTATGCCATCTATAATCTGCCATTTATTTATTATTCATATATTATTATATATATTTTTATACTAAATAATATCTGTGATGCACATCCAAATCCTACTTAACTAAAGAACCTAGCCTGATCTCCCTGCCTGCCCATACAGACTAGCTATTTCACTGTATAGCTTTTCTACTGCTTTTCCTTAATTTTTTTTTTTTAATAAAGAAAGCAATCCATGATTGCAGATGCTACTGCACATGCGCACACTATTCGCTCAACAGCGGAAATTCGCAACGGCTTACCTGCGGCCAAGAAACCACTAACCACCAAGAATACAACATCCAAAAGACACCAGAACACTCCCCCAAGACCCAGAAACATACCACTAGCCACCAGGGAACAAAACCATCCACACAAACCTCTCAAAGCCAACACTAGACACCAGGGAACCGAAACCATTCACACAACCTCTCAAAGCCACCACTAACCACCAGGGAAACAAAACCATTCACACAAACTCCACAACGCTGCCACTAGCCACCAGGGAAATGAAACCATCCACACAAACTCTACAAAGCCAACACTAACCACCAATGAAAATAATCCAGACAAACCCTACGCAGACACCGCAGACACCAGGGAACAGAAACCAACCATTACCAACTCCAACCCCCATCATCAGCACTTAACCGCTGCACTCAAGAAGGCATCCAGCAACCAAGCCAACAAATCCAAACAAGCGGCAATCTCATCTGCACCCCAACAAGCCAAGCCTTTATATTTTCTTTTTTTTTCTCCGCAGGAGACCACACTAGCACTACTGCGCATACACACCCAGCCGCAACCGACAGTACAAGCCCGCGAATAGCCACTATGCCACCAGGAACAAAAACAGCCATTAAAACCACCGAAACCAAGCAAAAAAAACCACTAAACCACCATGAAACAACTTAAAACAATAAAACGACAAGAAAACACGATGAATAAGCCACTAAACCACCAGGGAACCCAAATAAGATGAAGATGACCTATAAGTAGGCAAATTCAGATCAAGCAATGAGAGATATAACCACTAAACCACCATAGACTCAAGTACAGGAAAGAAAGAACCATGAAAACACAATAAAGAACACTCACCGCTTCCCACCATGATCTAAAACACTGATCTACTACCCCTTGTAAATATGTCTACACTACATATCTACACAATGTTGCCATATGCCTTTACATCACCCAACATAATCTTAAAAAAATATATATATATATATATATATATATATATATATATATATATATATATATATATATATATATATATATAAAAACCCATACTATACTCACCTCATTGACTAGCACTACCCAAGGCCTACCTTACTAACACATCAAGTCATCAGGACATGATCCTGCTTCAACAATACCACACTAAAATGTGCTTACTCATACCAGTTTCCCCTACAAAACCCCCTAAGACCCACCCCTATGCCTTACTTCACTTCTTCTCTCAGCTCCCAACTTAATTAACTCTTTCCTACCCACTCCCTACTCCCCTACTACCCACTCCCTACACACACTACCTAACCTATCTTCCTACATCCAGCCCCCCCCCCCCCACACTCTATTCATACCAAGGTCATCCTGTGACAAATTTGTTCAAAACTTCATTTGTTAAGGTTATAAGATGGGCATTGGTTAAGGACAGGGATAGGGATAGCATACGAGTAAGGTAAACTGAGGGAACTAGTGCATTTTGGTGTCAGTGTGATGCTTGGACTTACTTTTTTTTCTTTTGTGTTTTTCTCTTTTCTTTTTTTTTCTAGTGGTTGTCTCTGAGCAGAAATCAAAGTTTTGAATGTCTGTTTTTCTGCACATAGGCAGTGTGTGTGTGTGTGTGTGTGTGTGTGTGTGTGTGTGTGTGTGTGTGTGTGTGTGTGTGTGTGTGTGTGTGGATAGATAGATAATGTGTGTGCGCTTTTTTAAGTAATTTTTGATGGATTATACATTTATACTCTTGAGAGTGTCACACTGTATGTCTGAAAATAATGCAGAAAGGTGTAAATAATACAGACTACTATATAATGAAGAAAATGCATTTGCTTTAGAGAGGAATGTCACACTTGTGAGAGATCCTCAAAGAGAAATTAAAGTTTGAGAGGAAAGTCAAAACAATCACAAAAGCAAAGTAAATGTTGAGAACTTCTCAGCTGAAAACTGTAATAATAGAATAAAAGGAAAATTTGTTACAGGCATATTAGGCAGTCTCCATATGGTAGATGGACAGTGGTGCATATAGTATTCCAGCTGCATCTGGATAGTCCTCAGGAAAATAACATGGGATTTGAAATTTATGTTAAGCTTCAATCAGTATATTAGCATAGTTGGAAGACTTTTTTTCTGGCATTGTAAACAAAACAGGGTATCATGTTTGCAGGGGAAAAAGTATCTCGAAACAGACTAATCCACAGACTGGGCCCTACACCTTGAAAAAGAATTCCTCTCCAGCAATGAAAAATTCCTTGCTATGAAGTGTGGTGATTTTAGAGATGGTGTTTTAGGAGGCAGTGTGAGAAGTGGGCACAACCCCTGTAATACTTTGTGGTAATGCTGTGATTCAGGATGTTGGATTTCAGCTTAGGGGCTTTGTGTTGTTGTATATGTGTCTCTCACATTTAGTTGTAATATTCTTTCATTAGAATAAGTCTTTATCAAATACATGTATTTTAAGATTATAACTCAAGCACAAACTCAAATGTAGTGCTTCCTTGTCAAATGAACAGTAAACATGTTCATCACTCTAGCCAGTGTCCCCCAGGCAAAGCTATAAAACTGTTCTTCATTTTAAAGGACAGAAATGAAGTGCAGCTCTAAAAGGGAATACCATTATTACAAGATTTCTCAATTTATTTTTATTTTGTAATACAGTAATCCATTGCTCAGTTAAAACACTATATGAAGCTACAGATAGAATAGCAGATTCAACCCTGATGGAAGCATGTTTCTTTTCCATTGCTTACCACATTATCATTTTTTTATGTAGATAAGGGGCAGACTGGAGATGTGCTATTTGGTTTTGATCATTCTAACAGGTCTTTTATCTGAAAATGCAAAGTTTTCCAATCACTACATTTTCTGGCCTGCACATTTACAGTTAGTACTTTTTAGGTGAATCTTTCTCATAGTCTAATACAAAAAAATGTAAATAGCCTTCCAACATGATCTGGATTTGAAATTATTCCATACGTAATCAGTCTGGTAATGTGTTTGATGTGTGGTATTCTGTGTATAATGGCAAATCTGTTTTGCATTATCTTACCCTGTGATGTAATACAAACATGAAGTAATATGAATTCGTTTTCCAACTGGATTTTTTTTTCTTATTTCTATCAACCTTAATATCAGTAAACGGTTCTTTGTCTGAAGAGAAAAAAGTTTATTTTTCCTTCATTTTTGCACATTCCATGTTATGTTTTCTTTTTATTGCCAGTAGATATAACCTTTTCCATATGCACAAGTATTAACCAGTTTGAGTATAATTTAAATGCCATTTCTTGTGATATTTAAATATTTCTGAATGCAGCTTTCTGTTTTCCATTTGTGATATACAGTGCCCTGTGTCACAGGCATAGCTCAGTCATCCAGTTCTCTGTGCAAATCCCACAAACCAGCGCCATCCCCTCCGATCTTCAAGTGAAGAGCCCAAGAAAAAGGATTTCTGAAAAACTGCAGCATGCCAATTTGCTTCCTGTAGACAAGAGAACCCAGTCCACAACCCCCTAAAAAAAAAAAAAAAAAAACAAGAAAAAGATCCTCTAACCCTTCTACTGGTTGCACACTCATGAACCAGGAGGCCAGATACACACCATGCCACCTCCTTCCTTCCTCAGCTCTACAGTTGAATAATTGAAATAAAGTTCTACTCCTTGTATTGGAACACCAACCAGATGGTCAGATACATACGACTTCACTCCTGTTCCAGCTCTTCAGTGGAAGAGCAAATAAAATAAGTAAGTAAATAAATAAACACAATAACAAAAACGAGCAAAAAAAGGTCTGCAGTCAGGTACCTGGGTTGGGGCTCCTGAAATGTAGCCAGGAGCCAATCAGGTCCAGTTATGCTCCCTACCCTCCTTCTTCAAATTTTAATTAAAAAAAAAAATCCCTGCCCGCATATCCCTTTCATGTAGACAGAGAACTGTGTTGGTGCTCACAGAAGAGGTAGCTGCCATCAAGAGGGTGTGTGTCTGAGGACTTGTAAGCTCATTGAAGCTCAGCTGCACCTGCTTGCTGTACTCAACAGGGGGGTATGTACACCGGCTGCTAAGCTTTATTTACTTTTGGGGCACGTGTTGCCATGCTGAGTGTGACCTTTCAGGGGGTGTGTACAGTGATAAGCTTTGTTTATCTTCTCGGTACTTGTTTCCATATGTTTGCTTGGCACACGGCATTGATGAGAGTATCTAAAAAGCAATAATGTATTAATTATTTGTGACCCTTATTTAACTTAAACTAGGGCCAGTAAATGAAGTTAATGATATACTAGCCAGGTGGAATGTGTCATAGGTAGCCAATAACACAGTCAGCACCTACAGTTGAGTAGTATAAAGTGTGCATACATCCTACAATCAGATTGTCCCCTCATACTCTGCACCACTAGAATACAGACTTTAAAGAATGTTAGGGATTGCTGCAGGTCTGCTACATCTTTATGTGCTAGATGCCAAAGTCAATGCTGCTGCTGGTGCTGCTGACAATAGGCCTAGGCAGAGAAAGAGAAGAGTGTTCAGGCCCAGGGTAATCTTCCAGAAGCTACATGAGCTGGAGATTGCAGATCGCTACAGGGAGGACCAGGACATGCTACTAGAACTCACTTCGTTCTGCAGCCATCAACTCATACCCAGAGCCAAAAGAGGGAAACCCATCCTAGTGGAAAAAAAGTTATGTGTAGCCCATAGGATAATAGTGATATGGGGATATGATGGGGGGTCTCACAGGCATCAGCATCCAGAGTACTCAACCAGTTCCTGGATGCCATGTTACCACATGCCAGTGAGCACATTTCTTTTCCTCTCATCCTTGAGGTTAGGGCCAACAATATACAGCACTTATACCATGTAGCATAATGCCCTGAGGTACTCAGTGCCATAGACTGCACTCATGTACACATCAAGTTACCAACTGGTGAGGAGAGTACAATCTACATCAACCACAAGGGTACCACTCCATCAACTGCCAGGTCATGTGCAAAGCCCAGGGGATTATCATGAATGTGTGTGCTGGGAGCCCTGGCAGTTATCACGACTTTCATATCTGGCATGCATCACAGCTGTACCAGATGTTTGCTAGGGTTGACATTCCACATGGCCATTTACTGGGGGATGCTGGCTACACCATGGAACCATGAATGATGACACCCATCAGAAATGCAGACACACCCACCAAAGAAAGCCATAATGAGGCACACACACAAACTAGGAACATCATAGAGCATGTGTTTGGGCTGCTGAAGTCATTGCTCCATTGTCTCGATATATCTGGTGGAGCTCTGTAGTACTTTCCAGCCACATGTGCACACAGCTTCACAGTATGTGCCATGCTACACAATATGATCCTGCGGAAACAGCTACAGCAAGATCAGCAAAGGGAAGGGATACACAGCTCCCCACCAGTGCTTAGGTCACCATAGCTACACTCACAAGACAACTCAGAGGAGGATCCCCCTGATGATGTCCCTGTAGGCAGACATAGGTGTGCCCAGTATGCCCTGGCCTTGGCTAAGAGACAACACATAGCACATTCACTGACAACCTTGGGCCCTAGAGACTGACACCTTACTCCTACTCACATGCATGTAGTAAATGTGTTGAAGCCAGGCAACCCACACAACCTGTACCTATCCATGTATTGGTTGTGTACTGCTTGCATCACACAGAGTCAGCCCTGAACTACAGGTCTCTCAACTGCTGTATTTGCAAGGTAAGTCTCTAAGCTACACACTAATTGTAAGGATTATTATAATATTTATTTTTTTTAATTTCTCCAAATCTTTTGGGTCTCTAATACTATGACAGGAATGGACCCCATTCCTAAGTCAAAGTATGATTAAAGTTTATGAAATTAGTATTGTTTCAATCTTTTATGTCAGCCAAAAGTATGAATAAAACTTGACATTAATGTCCAGGTGAAGCTTTCACGGTGGATTGCTTTTCTTGGTGCCATTGACATCAGCAAGTTTTTTTTGTCCTGGAATTTAGGCATTTTGAAGTGTAGAACCTTGTGTCGTGTTGTAATAGTACACAGTGACATCTAAGGAAGGTATAGATCTGTCAAGGCCATGTTGTAAATCCCTCACAAATTTCCATGGGTGTTAAATATTCCCATGTCAATACCATTGTGCAATAGGCCATGCTCCCTCTTCATTTTCTCTGCGTTGTGGTATAAAGCAACTAAGGTCTTTGGATCTAGTAAGAAACACCTCCTGAAAGTAGATTGTTACTGTATGTCTCTTTCTGTCGAATTGCTTTGTTATCCATTTTAAAATATTTCTAATTCACAAGGGTGGAAACTTAAACTCTGTGACTACCAGCCTGTTTGTGCTACAAACAGGATGCAATGTGCATGATTCCTTCTGAGTTCTGCTGATATAGATTTCATTGGGGCCTAACCTGCAATTGGGATATTCCTAAATACAGTAAGTTACAGCATATTCTGGTGAGAAATTGCTTTTTAGGCCAACAGTAATGCACTGCCTCTTGTTCTGAAAGAATGTGTGGCCTCGTAGTATGTACCTATGATTTATCCTGCTGTGCCGTACACACAAGGAAGTGGCTTGATTTTATAATATCTGTCCAACTGTAGTGAGCTGTATTCTTAGATCAGACTGTAATGAAGCACAGCCATCCTCTAACCTTCAATCAAAAAACAGAGGTAGTCCAAAGGGCTTGAGTGAAGTCTGATATCCCACCTGTGACCCAGAGGGTGACAGAACTAACAACAGAGTATACAGGATTAGTTCAGATAAAATCACTTTAGCTATCAGATCTATGAGACTCAGTCTCCCTGATACCCTTCCTGTGGGAATAATGACACCTTGGTGACATTTCCAGTAGTTTATTCAGTTATGTAGGTAGATGGATGAGTGTTAGAACACAAATGCTGTTCTATCAACTTTCAAAGTTTAGAAGCGCAGTATTTAAATTGTGTCCCTATTTTTCGGCCATTGTCCCTACATTATTTTAAGCTTTCTACATATTTCTTGTGCTAAGAGGTTCAGATGTATGTTCTTCATGCATTTACTCATTGTTGGTAACTAAAGAATGCATTGTGTTAGGTTGGCATAATGGTTAAGGTGTTTACCTTACAGACACAAGGTGCAGTGTTTAATACATGGGGTAACTGGCTAGGCTTAAAATGGCTCACAAGAGCACTTAGCCTAGTACTAATCTATGAACCTATGAATCTATGAACCTATGAAAAGTGTTCTTCACAGCACTCACAATGTGCCCAGTAATGACTCCTTTTGCAAATTGTACAGGGTTACATGGATTGGTAACATATCTAAATACGACTGTAGATTCTTTTTTATAAGACCCGTTGCTCTAACTACTATTGGAACTGTCTGGGTATCTTTCTTCCACATTGCTCTTGTTTCTGCATGCAGATCCTGATATTTAATGACTTTGTGTCTCTCTGTATGCAAGACACTGTAGTCACTGGGTGTAGCAATTTTAATGATCAATGCTACTTTTGTCTTCTTTTCTTGGACCACTATATCCATTTTTCTAGCATCTATCTTTTGAACTGCTGGTAATGGATGATATCATATGTATGAATCTACTGCTGTTATGCAAGGAAATATAGTGGGCTAATTGGACAGAAATAACATCCACATGGGACTACAAATACCCAGTCCAATAGTATGTGTTCCTTAATAGTCACTATGCCTCATGGTTGGAATATTCACTGCATCACTGGAGGGAGATGTTGCTGTGGTCTCACATGATATTTGGACTAGTGTATATCCCAGCAGATCATGTCCCATTGTTCCCCAACACACTAGTGTACACATTCAACTGCTTTAACAGAAAATTGCCTATCGTATATCAGTGGACCAGGCAATCTCAGGGCTGTAACACAGATATTGCTCACACCATTGTATATCTCACCTCACGCAGGATAACAATGTACATATTTATATTGTTGATTGAGTGATGAATGACTCCTCTCTGTCTGGTGACCTGAGTGGCTCACTGGATTAGGGAAGATAGCAAGGGTGATGGTGTTGATGGTTCTAATCTGGAATTACTTAAATCTTTGCATGTGAGGTAGTACTATGTTGGTGTTTTCGCAAACTGTTGTATCTTTTAGTGGAAGAAATCTGGACAAAGTCAGTAAGATTGGGGGGACAAAGGCCCACACATAGGGACAGATTTCAAATAAAGTCCCAATAAACCTAGACAGTCACTGGAAGTAAAGGTGTTGCATTATTACATATGTTCTAAATGATATAACATCTGAAAAACA
This sequence comes from Protopterus annectens, assembly GCF_019279795.1. Classification (NCBI taxonomy): domain Eukaryota; kingdom Metazoa; phylum Chordata; order Ceratodontiformes; family Protopteridae; genus Protopterus; species Protopterus annectens. Next base: position 361,943,383 of record NC_056739.1, read on the forward strand.
AATGTTTGTCTGTAAGTAGTATAATGTAGTGATGTCAATATTCAATAATTCACCAGAAGACCACAAATGTATGAGGGATAGACCAAACACATGAGGCAAAACTCTGGACATTCTGTGGAAATCAGGACTGAGAGGTATGCAAACAGTCAGTTTGTGGTGTAACATTACCAACCGCAGTCACAGATTAAGTACAGCACACAGCTGGGGAAGGCTGTGGATAGTTTGAGTGAAGTGCAGTACTGCAGAAAAAGGGGAAGATGTTAATGTCTGTAACAAACAAAATCCCGGACTGGAGTGCAGGTAGGTATGGACCGGAGTCACCTTAGTAGTACTGACAGTCCCACTGGGCATGCCCATACACTTATTTAAAATGAGCACAATCCTGTTGCTCCTTCATCAAAATGACCTGTTATGTATAAATGTCTATACATACAGATATATGTATACGTATCCAACTGCCACTATCTCTCTCAAACATGCATAGTATACTTATCGCTATGTAGTGTCAAATACATAAGTACAGATATATATAGCTTTATATTAAAATGATACCTACACCCCCCATATATCTACATAACACATATACATATTATATACACATGCAGCTCCAGTTATAAATACCGCCCCATTAGCCTAAAGAGCTTGGTCTGTAAGGCCATGGAATGTATCATCATGAAACTTATCAACAAAGAAATTGGTAATCTCCAAACTCTGGACCACACCCAGTTCGAGTTTGTAAAAGGCAGATCATGTTTCCTAAACCTGATAGACTTCTTTGAAGCAGTCACCAAAGCCGTAGACTAGGGTAAGGTGGTTCACATAGCCTATCTTAGATCTCGCCAAGGCTTTTGACACCATCCTCCACTCTGGAATTATAGATAAACTCACTAAACTAGGTATAAATCCCTGTCACAAGATGGGGTGCCAACTGGCTCACTGACAGAAGCCACACTGTGAAAGTATCAGACTCCAAATCTGACTTCAGGCCAGTGACAAGTGGAGTACCACAGGGTTCAGTCCTGGATCCTCTCCTGTTTGGTATCTACTTTTCTGAAGTACAGGCTAACACAGAAGATCTTTGGCTAATGAAGTTCGCAGATGACTGCAAACTAGGAGCCATAATCGAAACTCCTAATGATGTGGACATCCTACAAAAGAGCCTCACTGAGACAGATGCCTGGTGTCAAAGCCATAGCCTCAAGCTCAATGTCAAAAAGTGCATTGTCATCTCCTTTGGTAAAAACTGTGTACCCATGAGCTACCATGTAGGTGGTGGTCTACTTAACATCAAAAGTGTGATAAGAGACCTTGGGACACAGGTGGACAGTAGTCTCTCTTTTGATAATCATATTGACACAGTAGTGAGGAAATACTTCTACGTGGCACACCTCATCACAAAATGTTTCTCATTCAGGAAAAAAGAGGTCATTGTTCCCCTCTAATCATCACTCATTAGACACATTATAGAGTACAATGCCCCTTTTGGTATGTACCTCACAAGACATCTACAACAACTGTAAAGGCTGCAGAAATACCTCACAAAGAGGATTACTGGCCTCAAACAGATGTCCTACACAGACCATCTAAAAAAACTCCAGCTTTACTGTCGCATATCGCCTACTCAGAGGTGATCTCTGCCTAACATACCAAGCTATGTCAAACCCAGAGCTGTTGGACATGCTCCACTTAAAGAAATCCCAGTCCCTCCGAGCTACATGCTCTAGGGCCCTAAGCCTTGTCATCACAATAAACAGAACATGCTGGAGGGATAGATTCCTGTCCCAGAGATTTCTCATACTCTGGAACAAACTACCTATCTATATCAAACAAAGTTCCTCATTAGCACTCTTCAAGAAAAATCTTGATGACTGCATGGGAAATAGGAAATTCACCCCAGGAATCACCTCTGTGGCTCTGCTCGACAGGGGCACAGGAAAATAATTTTCTTGGGTGGCAAAAGCCAGGCTACCTTTTTGGTTAGGCTTTTATAGGCCCTAGGGCCAATAGCCTGGTACCTACCTATGAACCTATGAACCCATGAACCTATACATTCCGTTATGTACAGAAATATGTTTTGGATGTCTGTATTGTCTGACATACGTTAATAATGGTGAGTAAATCACTACTATATACCAAGTCCTATGCACGAGGGTTTGCACGGTCCAAACCATGTAGAAAGCACCAAATAGACCAGCAAGGCAGCACAGAGTTCAATAAATTTATTAAATACTTGTGTCTATAACAGACTAGTTTCGGCAAACAGCCTTCTTCAGTGTAACACAATGTAGTCAAGTTCCATTTTAATCATCTTTTAAGTACTTATCCAGAGCCAATCAAAATCATGTGCCCATGAATATTCATAAATTTGAAACATCTTCATTTTTTCATACAAAAATGCAGTGGGTACTGTATATACTGACAAAGTCATTCCTGAATGTAAGGCTAAACACCCCAAAGAGGTGCATACATAGAATTGAAAAGTTGTTATAATATTATGGTATATCCATCCCATCATATACTCATGCTCATGTTTATATAAAACTGTGTTTGGATAGCCATTAGCACTGGCTACTAAGCCAATCTTCATCAAAAGCACCAAATGTATAATACATCAAGTGCTCAAATTAAATAGACTAAGAAAATTGAGGAAAAATAGAGCATATATATAGGAAATCGCAGTGAATATACATATATGAGTATATATGGGTGTACAAAATAAAAAATAAAAATAAAAATAAAAATAAATAAAAATCAGCAACATCCACAATGTAAGGCTTATAAGATTAAGCCCAAAATATGTATCGTTAACCTCCAAGACTGATAATATAATAGTAAATGCAACTATGTATTAATATCTTGTCTTAGATAAAAGTGAAATCAGTCCTGAAAATTAGGTGAACATCCCAAAAATGTGTACATTAGATAGGACCACTTCTTGAAATAATATGGCCTATCCATCCAGTCATATACTCATATTATATCAATCTATATATGTATAGCCATAAACCTTAGCTTTACAACAATTATTCATTTGAAGCACCAAAATGTTGGATATCAAGTACTTAGGGTAAGAGGCCTAAACAAGCTATATCAGAACAATGGGGAAATCAAAGGCGTATGTATACAGGGAATGAAGTGAGTATACACCTATAACTAAATATGAGTATGTCATTATACATACTAAATGATCCATGCTGTAAATCTTCAATTAAGTATTGGAAATTAAAAATCAAGAGACACATTCTTAACCACCAAGATCTGAGAAAGTATGGTAATATGTGCAACTGATTGAGATACTAAATAAAAAACTGTGTTGAGCTTATATGACCACAATGGTTCAAATTGGTCATTGTATTACACATACACATAGTCCATATACTATGTATGATTAAAGTAGGGCCCATGATCAGTACCAGCCAAGATGCTAAATGATCATTATCCCTACATAAAGGATAACCTAAAGAAATGTAATCCACTTATTGGTGTCAGATATATCAACATTAATGTTGAGGAATAACCAAATTCTCCTATAAGTGGTCATTCAATCCAGGATGAAATAAACCCCCCAATGTAGTAATCCAATATTTCTCTTTTGGTCCAGTAACCCATGCCAGCCCTGTTTGTTGGTTCTATCTCCAGAAATGCGGTCAATAACCATAAAGGTAAACCTAGCCTGAGGATGTTTTAATGTGTGTTGATATAAGGCACTAGTCTCCTTATGGTTTTTCATATCACTACGGTGTTCATTCATCCTAAATCTCAAAGCCCTCGAGGTTTGTCCAACATAAAATCCCCCACAGTAACAAGAGGCCAGGTACACCACCCAATCGCTACTACAATTACCAAAAACCTTAATGTCAAAAATTCTACTGGTATTACGACTGGTAAACTCCTTGGATTTAAGCATATACTGGCAGGATCCACAATGGCCACAAGGGAATGAACCAATAAGTTCATCACCATGAAGTGTCAGTTGTTTATGGGTCGTCCCCCCACTTGCCATATGTTTGAAATGTGAAAAGTAAGAACCTAAGGTTTTGCCTCGTTTATATGAAAAAAGACGAGGTCCCAAGATACTTCGTAGCTTTTCATTAGCCAGTAGAATATTCCAATGTTTGTTAATAATGTTTCTGATCATATTAACGTTTCTACCATATGTGGTGATGAATCTGACACATGTACTGCTAGATGATTGATTTTTGTTCTTATTCTGATATTGTAATAGGTCATCCCTTTCAAGACTATTTGCTCTACTCTGTGCAGACAGAATATCAAATCTGTCATATCCCCTGTCGGTAAATCTTCGACCGAGATCCCTACTGGCCACTTGGTATTCCTCAATATTTGAACTGAGCCGTTTGATACGTATGAACTGGGATATAGGAATACTCCTGATGGTGTGACGGGGATGTAAACTTGATGCGTGTAACAAGGTATTATATTGCGGGTATTTGCGGAAAACCCTGGTAGACAAAGTATTGTCTGAGTTCCTATATACAGTGACATCCAAAAAACTAATGCTGTTTCTATCATATGTCACGGAAAATTCAAGTCCCCAGACATTATCATTAAGATACTCAACAAATTCCCTTAGGTAACACACATCAGCCCGCCACACCAACCAGCAGTCGTCCAGGTAACGTCTCCAAATGTCCATTTCCACCTGAAAGATGTTATGTGATATGTCATAAATCATATATTCTTCAACATAGGCCATGAATAGGTCAGCATATATAGGGGCAAAGGATGCCCCCATAGCTGTTCCTTGTAGCTGCCAGTAGCATTGGCCTTGGAAATACAGAACATTCTTGTTTAACACATGTTCAGACATACATATCAAAAGAGTGTTAAAGCCCGGTGAATATAGGTTAACCCTTTCCAACCAATATTGTATAGATTGAAGACCCGCCCAATGTGGTATGCTTGTGTATAATGATTTAACATCCAAAGTACATAAATACCATTCGGGTTCCAATTGAGTTTCCCTGATAATTTGTAGAAACTGAGTGGTGTCCTGCAACCTAGATCTTATGTGTTCCAATAAGGGTTTAAGATATTTGGTAAGGAAGGCCGACAGTGGTTCGGTCAAAGAGCCTATTCCTGAGACTATTGGTCTGCCTGGTGGTTTTTCTAGAGATTTATGAATTTTGGGTAAAAGATACAATATCTGTTTGGATGGTTCAGAAACCATAAGTGAATCCAAACATTTCTTATTAATAATACCCTCCTCATAGGCCAGCCGCAAAAAAGAGTCAATCTCATCCTTAAATACTGGTGTAGGGTCTATAGACATGTTCATATAGCACTTAGCATCTGACAATTGGGTTAGCCCTTCCTGGACATAATCCGCAGTATTCCAAACCACAACCGCACCTCCCTTATCAGCAGGGACAATAACTATGTCTTTGTTGTCACACAAAGTATTCAAAGCTATCCTATCTTCAGGAGTTAGGTTACTAGCCAACATGATATGTCCCATATTCTCAAAATGAATATCCCTCAAAATACTGTCCATGAAAATGGAAACGTGTTTATTCATAGGAGGTTGGAATGAGGACTTACCAAAACGGAAGTCCTCAGATGGTTCTGACTGGTTATCCTCAAAGAACAGTCTAAGATTTAATATCCTACAAAAAGCCTGTAAATCCTGTACTATGTGATATTCCTGGCTGAAAAATGAGGGAATGTAGTTCAAACCCTTGTTTAGTAATGCAACCTGTTCATCTGTCAATATGGTCTTGGATAAATTTAACACATTCTGAGTGGACCCTGATGTATCCCCTATTTCAAGAAATTGTCCAGAAGACCCTGAAGGGAGACCGGAGTGATTGGTCTTTCTGTGCTTTCTACCGCCCCGGTGTCCCTTGCTCCCTCTAAAGGGGAAATTTTGTTAGTTTTGCGAATGGAATTCTAAAACATTGAATGTTTAGAATCACTGACACATCTAGCTTTTTGCCTTTGGATGTGTCAGCCAACTGGTGTATGGACACCTGCATAGGTGCCATGGTGAATTGGACCTGGTTGGTATCAATACATATTATGTTTATGACCTAAACATACTAATAGAGTCACAAACAGCAATGATATAAAAAACTTTTTCACATAATATACCGGGGAAATATTGGTATGAGTCTAGTGGATATAATTCATAAGTAAGTTTCTGATTATCTTCATGACAATCCTATAACATTCCTTAGCATAAGGGTGCTTTGGACTTTAGTATGTATTATACATACAATATTTGATATGATTCTTTGAAAGTATAATATTAAATAGGTTGGATGTATAATTAAACCGGGCCACATTTGTGATTCTCCCAACATACAAGCATAAGAGGGACAACAATGGTTGTGATTTGTTATATGTTGTTTGATTTTGAGTGTTGGGAATTACAGTGTCTTTAAAAAGTTCTACATACCAATGGATGTACTATATATATGGCTGTACTGATTTATAGCAGAATTTATGGTTTTTGCCTTTGTTAGTTATTGCCATTTATCTATTTAGAAACGAGCCACTGCTCGGTCCCCCAGTCTTGATTAAAATTTGCACTGTTACCTATTCAGTATTGTTGTATGTGTTAATTGGATGAATATTTTATATAGATACCAACAGAGAACACATCAAGTATATGGTGACCAGTACAATTATTTAGCTGAGAGAGGGACTTTGTATTATCCAAGAAAGTCTTTTCCAATAGACCATTTAAACTGAATTTAATATGGCTTATATTTGTTTTCATTACTGATCATTTGACTCACACATCTATATAAAACTTTTTTTGGGTTTTGAATACATGGTATTCTCAATACCCATTGTGTTTTGATCTTCCAGTTCTGTAATACTCATAGTGGTTTGTTGTGGCATTGCAAACAGTTGTTGTTTATAGTGGACAGTTACGTCCATTGGAGTGTATAGTACTGAATCTTTGGATTAGTGTTCCAACTATTGGTTAATTTAGATTGAATTATTCCTACGTTGTGTTGCTATATCTTATGTATTAGTCAATGGTGGTATAACAATACTACAATTTACCACCAAGCCATTTTGGTGTTCCACCTGATATAGGGACTTTTTTGCCCTGTCTTATTGTGTTACTTGTGCTTTCTGCCACCCCTGTGACTCTCTATCAAGGATTAGGTGCCTAATTTTCCTCTCTGTTTGATGCGACTGGGTATTTCAACTATTGTTACATCTTTTGTCTAAGTACTATATTCCTTGGACATTTTTGTGCTCCATCAGTCTTCACTGGTAGTATACTTAAACATTGTTCACAACATGGATCTAAATACCATTCTATCTGGGTTATGTGCTGATCGGCAAGATATAGCAGTATTTGGCATTGAGAAATTGCCAAGCAATGATCCAGGTAATACGGCTCAGACCTCTTTGGTAGATTGTGATATGTTTTTTCATTCAATCACCAAGGCATTCAAGACTCTTAGATCAAACATTTGGCATCTCAAGTTATTTAAAGCATATTCGGCTCAAAACATGGCTCCCAGAGGATTACGAATACGAACACAACCTCTAGTGGGGAAGCCAGATGATAAACTAAATCAAGATTGGCAGGAGGCTCTTCAGACTGGATCCATGACATTTGTGAACATTTTGTTACAATATTACGAAAGGACAGTAGATTCCAATATATTTGAAATCAAAAACATATGCTCTGAGGTTCAAAAGTTTGAATCCTCCCCAAAATATCAGGATAATATCAAAAAATTATCTTCAGAACTGATGGAGCATGAAAAAACCTTAAAGGAACGTAAAATTAAGAAATTTCATCGTGATTTTTCCGATTATCAAAGGGGGAAACCATTTGATTTCAGTAGATCGGTTAGATTTGTGGATACCAATCAGGTTAGAACAGGGCCCAGTCGCACCAAAAAGAGACCCCGTTCCATTCTCAAAAATAAGGGGGATAGTTCATTTAGCACCTCTGGTGATGAATCCTCCCTTACTGATTTTGAGGCATCAGGGGAAAGAGTTTCACCTAACAGGAAGAAAACTAACAAAATTTCCCCTTTAGAGGGAGCAAGGGACACCGGGGCGGTAGAAAGCACAGAAAGACCAATCACTCCGGTCTCCCTTCAGGGTCTTCTGGACAATTTCTTGAAATAGGGGATACATCAGGGTCCACTCAGAATGTGTTAAATTTATCCAAGACCATATTGACAGATGAACAGGTTGCATTACTGAACAAGGGTTTGAACTACATTCCCTCATTTTTCAGCCAGGAATATCACATAGTACAGGATTTACAGGCTTTTTGTAGGATATTAAATCTTAGACTGTTCTTTGAGGATAACCAGTCAGAACCATCTGAGGACTTCCGTTTTGGTAAGTCCTCATTCCAACCTCCTATGAATAAACACGTTTCCATTTTCATGGACAGTATTTTGAGGGATATTCATTTTGAGAATATGGGACATATCATGTTGGCTAGTAACCTAACTCCTGAAGATAGGATAGCTTTGAATACTTTGTGTGACAACAAAGACATAGTTATTGTCCCTGCTGATAAGGGAGGTGCGGTTGTGGTTTGGAATACTGCGGATTATGTCCAGGAAGGGCTAACCCAATTGTCAGATGCTAAGTGCTATATGAACATGTCTATAGACCCTACACCAGTATTTAAGGATGAGATTGATTCTTTTTTGCGGCTGGCCTACGAGGAGGGTATTATTAATAAGAAATGTTTGGATTCACTTATGGTTTCTGAACCATCCAAACAGATATTGTATCTTTTACCCAAAATTCATAAATCTCTAGAAAAACCACCAGGCAGACCAATAGTCTCAGGAATAGGCTCTTTGACCGAACCACTGTCGGCCTTCCTTACCAAATATCTTAAACCCTTATTGGAACACATAAGATCTAGGTTGCAGGACACCACTCAGTTTCTACAAATTATCAGGGAAACTCAATTGGAACCCGAATGGTATTTATGTACTTTGGATGTTAAATCATTATACACAAGCATACCACATTGGTCTTCAATCTATACAATATTGGTTGGAAAGGGTTAACCTATATTCACCGGGCTTTAACACTCTTTTGATATGTATGTCTGAACATGTGTTAAACAAGAATGTTCTGTATTTCCAAGGCCAATGCTACTGGCAGCTACAAGGAACAGCTATGGGGGCATCCTTTGCCCCTATATATGCTGACCTATTCATGGCCTATGTTGAAGAATATATGATTTATGACATATCACATAACATCTTTCAGGTGGAAATGGACATTTGGAGACGTTACCTGGACGACTGCTGGTTGGTGTGGCGGGCTGATGTGTGTTACCTAAGGGAATTTGTTGAGTATCTTAATGATAATGTCTGGGGACTTGAATTTTCCGTGACATATGATAGAAACAGCATTAGTTTTTTGGATGTCACTGTATATAGGAACTCAGACAATACTTTGTCTACCAGGGTTTTCCGCAAATACCCGCAATATAATACCTTGTTACACGCATCAAGTTTACATCCCCGTCACACCATCAGGAGTATTCCTATATCCCAGTTCATACGTATCAAACGGCTCAGTTCAAATATTGAGGAATACCAAGTGGCCAGTAGGGATCTCGGTCGAAGATTTACCGACAGGGGATATGACAGATTTGATATTCTGTCTGCACAGAGTAGAGCAAATAGTCTTGAAAGGGATGACCTATTACAATATCAGAATAAGAACAAAAATCAATCATCTCGCAGTACATGTGTCAGATTCATCACCACATATGGTAGAAACGTTAATATGATCAGAAACATTATTAACAAACATTGGAATATTCTACTGGCTAATGAAAAGCTACGAAGTATCTTGGGACCTCGTTGTCTTTTTTCATATAAACGAGGCAAAACCTTAGGTTCTTACTTTTCACATTTCAAACATATGGCAAGTGGGGGAACGACCCATAAACAACTGACACTTCATGGTGATGAACTTATTGGTTCATTCCCTTGTGGCCATTGTGGATCCTGCCAGTATATGCTTAAATCCAAGGAGTTTACCAGTCGTAATACCAGTAGAATTTTTGACATTAAGGTTTTTGGTAATTGTAGTAGCGATTGGGTGGTGTACCTGGCCTCTTGTTACTGTGGGGGATTTTATGTTGGACAAACCTCGAGGGCTTTGAGATTTAGGATGAATGAACACCGTAGTGATATGAAAAACCATAAGGAGACTAGTGCCTTATATCAACACACATTAAAACATCCTCAGGCTAGGTTTACCTTTATGGTTATTGACCGCATTTCTGGAGATAGAACCAACAAACAGGGCTGGCATGGGTTACTGGACCAAAAAGAGAAATATTGGATTACTACATTGGGGGGTTTATTTCATCCTGGATTGAATGACCACTTATAGGAGAATTTGGTTATTCCTCAACATTAATGTTGATATATCTGACACCAATAAGTGGATTACATTTCTTTAGGTTATCCTTTATGTAGGGATAATGATCATTTAGCATCTTGGCTGGTACTGATCATGGGCCCTACTTTAATCATACATAGTATATGGACTATGTGTATGTGTAATACAATGACCAATTTGAACCATTGTGGTCATATAAGCTCAACACAGTTTTTTATTTAGTATCTCAATCAGTTGCACATATTACCATACTTTCTCAGATCTTGGTGGTTAAGAATGTGTCTTTTGATTTTTAATTTCCAATACTTAATTGAAGATTTACAGCATGGATCATTTAGTATGTATAATGACATACTCATATTTAGTTATAGGTGTATACTCACTTCATTCCCTGTATACATACGCCTTTGATTTCCCCATTGTTCTGATATAGCTTGTTTAGGCCTCTTACCCTAAGTACTTGATATCCAACATTTTTGGTGCTTCAAATGAATAATTGTTGTAAAGCTAAGGTTTATGGCTATACATATATAGATTGATATAATATGAGTATATGACTGGATGGATAGGCCATATTATTTCAATAAGTGGTCCTATCTTATGTACACATTTTTTGGGATGTTCACCCTAATTTTCAGGACTGATTTCACTTTTATCTAAGACAAGATATTAATACATAGTTGCATTTACTATTATATTATCAGTCTTGGAGGTTAACGATACATATTTTGGGCTTAATCTTCGGTATAAGCCTTACATTGTGGATGTTGCTGATTTTTTATTTATTTTTTATTTTTTATCTTTTATTTTTTATTTTGTACACCCATATATACTCATATATGTATATTCACTGCGATTTCCTATATATATGCTCTATTTTTCCTCAATTTTCTTAGTCTATTTAATTTGAGCACTTGATGTATTATACATTTGGTGCTTTTGATGAAGATTGGCTTAGTAGCCAGTGCTAATGGCTATCCAAACACAGTTTTATATAAACATGAGCATGAGTATATGATGGGATGGATATACCATAATATTATAACAACTTTTCAATTCTATGTATGCACCTCTTTGGGGTGTTTAGCCTTACATTCAGGAATGACTTTGTCAGTATATACAGTACCCACTGCATTTTTGTATGAAAAAATGAAGATGTTTCAAATTTATGAATATTCATGGGCACATGATTTTGATTGGCTCTGGATAAGTACTTAAAAGATGATTAAAATGGAACTTGACTACATTGTGTTACACTGAAGAAGGCTGTTTGCCGAAACTAGTCTGTTATAGACACAAGTATTTAATAAATTTATTGAACTCTGTGCTGCCTTGCTGGTCTATTTGGTGCTTTCTAAATCACTACTATCACACAGCCATCCTATTGCTCAAAAAATCCAAGCTAAGGGTGAAACAGTAAAAATGCCACATACCCACAGACCCCTGTGCCTGATGGATGTCACCATGTAGACCAACACAGGTTAGTGGCCGCTGTAATGTATAATGCTGTCAATGCATGTATGGATAGGGCAAATTGTCCCTGCCCACAGGTATGCCTATGTACCTGCAAACAGCCACATATGGCCATACTGGTAACTGTACACACATAGGTAGGATAATTACAGTTATCCCACTGCTAGGATACTAGATGCAGATAAAAGTATGAAGCAGTATCACACTGCAGGCCACAGATGCTGGTCAGCACAGCTCTAGTTTGTGTAATGCACAAGTACTGTGCCTGCAATCACACATACAACAGACTTAACATGTGGTGCATGCGATAAGAACTGTGATCTATAGTGTATAAGACTAGATAGTTAGGGGTTCTAATCTCACTCCAGCCCACTTGGTGCATGATTGTGTCAGAGTGTGTGTGTGTGTGTGTGTGTGTGTGTGTGTGTGTGTGTGTGTGTGTGTGTGTGTGTGTGTCTGTGTATGTATATGTGTATATATATATATATATATATATATATATATATATATATATATATATATATATATATATATATATATATATATATATATATATATATATATATATCTTCCTGCAAATGAATAGACATGGCCTCATGGGGTATCCACCTACAACAGTTATGCACTTTTTGGCCCTGTAAGTTGCTGCTGGTTGCCACACTGCCCTCTTCTACAAAGGCTGATGATGTCTGCCACCTTAAGGTTACCAGCTGACAGTGTACTGTCAGATGTAAGCCATGGCACATGCAATAAGTACTGTGATCTATAGTGTATAAGACTAGATAGGTAGGAGTTTAATCTCATTTATCAGTATGGCATAAGCTTTGTAGCCTTGGCATATGTTGAGTTTTGCAGTGTTTTACTTCTAGCAGGTGATGTGTCCCCCAAATGACTGACCACAACAAGGCCTGCATATGTCATCAAGCATACTATGTCCTAAAATGATAGTACTAGCAGACATAAGTGTTTTACTTTCACCAAGTACTGTGATATGTAGTATGTACCATTACATAGGTAAGTGTGCACACTTACATACAGCCAACCTACATTATGTGTGTGCCTTGGTGTGTCTTGTACACACTGATTGGAAGTTGTGCTAGCCTCAATGTAGCCAAGTGTTTTTGTGACCCTGTTAGAGCATTTGACAACATGTTATGGAACCATGGGACATATGAATTGAGCACAGAGAATACTTTAGCCTTCAACTGTCACTGGTTGGAAAGATGTGTATGCATTCACTCTTGTACAATCTATACCGATAGGTTTGGGACATACATACCACACTGGCACTGGTATACTGAATGTGGCAGTCATCACAGCTATCATTGTGTGCAACGGCACCCTTGTCATTTCACTACACAGGCATACTGTACAACTGTAGCAGCCACACAGCTTCCATGGTACACCAATACACATTGTAGAGAACCTATCTAATGAAATCTGTGTCAGGACTGTACATGTGTAGTCTGTCTCCAAAATGCTTTGTAGGGGATGTGTATAGCTCCATACAGGGAGGTGTCAGTTCCCAATGTGTACCTCCCATGTATCCATGACAGGACTAACACATGTGTCACCTGTGCTACTCACCAACAACATCAGTGTGGTATGCATAGTACATTCTGGTGACACAGGTATGTAAAACAGGCAGTACACCCTACATGCATGTCATGCACACATCTGTTGTGACACACATCATGTTCAGGTTATGCATCAGGATATAGAACACAACAATCATAACTGTTGCCTATGAAGGTTAACTGACCTTCTCACAGATTAGGGAAGCATGAGTTTGCTGAATGCCAACATTGTCCTTGTTAGACTGTTATACACATATGAACATATGGGGCCATGCAGTTATAGTGCTGTAAATTGCTGATGACATATGTCTGCTGCGCTGACATGCCATCCTATGCTGCTGTATTTCTGCTGTGTATCCATAGGTTATCCCAACAGACTACTGTAGCAGAAACATAAACAGGCCCATGACATACCTGTCATTGTGTAACTATACAGCCAATTCAATAAGCACCACATAAGATATACAAATGTATGTGGCATACACATGACAAATGCCAGCATACGTATGTCTCATTAACCACTACAAGTGGCATGGTGAATCAACACTGAATTACACAAGTACATGTTAAGTAATATAGTCACCCTGTGCATCAGACCCAAAGCTTCATTTCCTTGCATCAATGTCAAGGATGACAGGGATATGGCACATGTATCATTACTTGCACAGGGTGCTGTGTGGGAATGCAGGAGGCCTAGGCTGGTGCAAATGGTAGACAGCATGTGTGTGATTCGGGGGGGGGCATGTAAGATGGACCATAGAGAGGTGCTGTGTGTGTCTGTATTTGACTTGCATTTGACAGTGGTGAGTGATTGTGTGCATGTAAACAGGCAAGCTCACTGCTAGCTGTTCACATGTGTATGTTGGACAGCTTTGGACCATACATGGTAGAGTTGACAGTTCACCGTCTCTGGCCCCGAACACGGGAACTGGCTCTGACAGGAGTTGAACTGGGACCTCCATGCCCAAGATCAGAAGTTGTGCTAGTACCTGACGGTGACTGTTTCCTGCTGGGACTGTGTCCCCTTTGCGACCACTCAGGACCACGAGCAATTGTCCCGCCACACCCTGGTGTGGACAGCACACTCCCGTCTGTAGCACTGGATGTACTGCCACTACAGGAGCATCAATATGCACAGCCAAGTGGACTCTCAGCAGATGGTGTTGCTGACCTACATCCACGGGTCCAATGCTCAACTCCAACCATGCATTCCAGTACAGACAATATGTGGTCAAAGGTAGACATTGTCTAAATCCACCGTCTGTGCACTGCATCAGTGAACCAATCCAGGGTGTCCCCAATGAGGTGGAGGTTGTCACAGATGTTAGACTGTGCATCATCCATAACACTAAGCATATGCCTGGTGTTCCATTCAGAATGTGCCTGTGCCTACATAATGGCCCGAAACATGCACTGGGTGACCTGTGATGTAACACCTCCAACAGGTGGAGGATGGACAGCAGGCCTCCTACAAGCACCCTTGTCAATCCGCCCATGTGGGACCTTGCCAGCTCTCTGGCTGGAGCCAGTGTCTACACTCACTGGAGCCACAGTTGCCACACTTTTTTTCCTCTGACTGTCCAATAACTGTGGCCTCCGGGGATGGGGTATGTGTGGGCATACAGACTGTGTGCAGTTACAATGGGGGCAGAAGAGTGATGTCTACCTCTGGGACAGATTAAGCCACAACACCTCCCCCTGTGCCTCACTGTGGCCACCATCATCATTATCAGTGTCCAAGGAGGCACTAACATCAGGTTGTGTAGGGGGCAGACTCCAACCCCCATGGTCACCTGCAATTAGAATTAAATAAGCAGTACATTACTACCTGCACTATTGTGTATGAAAAGCATCCAAGACTCATAACATCAGGCTTAATGGTCAAACAACTTCCTTCTCCACCTGTGCCCACAAAGCACTACCCCAGAACACAAATCAAATTCAACTCAGGACCTTTATAACCATCCCTTGAAGTAAATCAAGTCAAACATGACCAGTAATACTTGCCTTTTGCTTACTCAGTATGACACTACAATTGAAAAACAACACATAAAACCCACTACAAGTCTCTTCACGATTATATGGAAATGCACATTTCATTTTAAAAGGCATTTTAGATTCATTGCCTCATTTACACCAGGAGCTTTATCTGCTCTTCACCAACCGGAATGTGAAACAGAAAAATAAAATGAAAAAAAAAATGGCCAAAGGCTGTTGGACAAAATTTATTACAAACACAATGAAACTCTAGTACTTTGGTAAACAGCCTTCAAGGAGTAAAACAATCAGTACAAACTGGCATCAATACATAGCAGTTACATAAAACAATCAACTAATTAATCAATTATGCAATTATCTAAATCAAATATTTCCAGTTCACCTCAGAGTTTAACCCAAAGTGTAAAAATGTGTTAAATTTTAAAATAAAAATTGACTTGCAAAAGTTTATCCTTTAAAGAACATCCCACATCCCTCCCACATCCTCCCACATCCCAGTGACATGCAGTAGGTAGATTGGACACTGTAAATTGGCTCTAGGTGTGAGTGTGTGCATGTGTGTGCCTTCTGTGGAAGGTTGGGCACCAGGCTGGCAACTCGACACCATAAAACTTCACTGCCAATCATGAGCAGACAGATGATCCACTGTGGTGACCCATAACTGGGAAAAAAGCCGAAATAAGAAGAAGATCCTTTAAAGAACAATTTTCCCCAACCCTCACACAAACCTGCTCAAGAATAGTACACTGCAGTAAAAAAAAATTGCTATCATGTTTTTCTTTAAAGTGCATAGCAATGTGACTCTCCACTTTTTGTTTATTGATGTCCCTATTATGGTCTTGTAGTCTAACTCTAAATTTTCTCTTACTTCCCTCAATATAATACAGATCACAGGGGCACCTGAGGGCATAAACAACACCCTTGGTTGTTTTTTATTTGCCTTATCTGCTCTTACCTGTAACTGCCAAAGTGTATCTGTTTGTCGCACTATACTCCTGTGACAACCCCTTCTGGAAACCTTAGGCACCTCTTCTAGACTGGCATTTAAAAATATCCTACACTGTTTACACACATAATTACATTAGTGAATTATTCTATCCCTTAACCGTACTAGACTAGAATTGTTACTTAACAAAACAAGTGTCATACTTACCAGGGGCAGATGGACCTGTGAAAAGTTAAGGGTAAGGTAATGTCAGTACCACTGCATGTTGCAGCACAACAAGCTAAAACATCCGTATATCTCACACTTACAGTAGCTACTGTTTTACTTGTTGTATTGGTCCCAGTCTGTGCATGAGTGCATACCTGAGGTTACAATCCTCCAGGAACAAAAATCCGCCCCCCACATAAAAGTATCTACAGCCTGACACACTGACTGCTATAGCATTACAGTGCTGATCACAGTAAGCTTATCTGCATACTCCTCAGCTGTGGAAAATGTGGCATCCACCTCCACGATGTACGGTGTGATGGATGTCTGGGAGCTGTCACGTATGACTAGGTATACCAGGAATTCCTCAGTGGCTGAGAGTTGCTGTTCTGTTGCAGGCTTTCCACCCATGACAGCAAGATCCATGGCTATATCTGCTGCCTGTTGACGTGCAGCATTAATCATATCAGTTTCCCAGTGTCAGACCTGCTCATATGTCCTACCCTGCTGGCCCATGGCATTAGCGTCATGAAAAAGGTCTGACCACAATGTGGCCTGCTGTTCCCTATTATGTCTCTTCCTGGAAAACAGGATGTCATGATGCTGCTTTAGTCCTTGCAAGATTATCTCATTTTCTGCATCTGAGAAGGGTGGGTTTCATCTGTGGTACATAATTCTTGAAAGACAACACAAGGGGAACACATTACAGGATCAGATACATGGACGTCCACTAGGTATAGATACAGCAAGTGCAAAATGGCTAGTACTATCAACTGCTTGCTCACACATGTCATACCTTGCAGTGTGACAACATACAACGTGTGTGGCTCCAACTGAGATAGTATCAATAGTTAGGTATTTCCCTGTGTGCCATGAGAAAGTCTGCTGTATGATCATACACCCAACACTCCAGTATACAGCGGTGTTTCCGCTAAGGCCAACCATCCAATAATATGTCATAATACCAGTGCCAGACAAATAACAGTGTGCTATTACAAGCATTATGATCGGACAGCCCAACAACAGCAGTGTGCCACATTGAGAAAAGACAATGCCACCCTGATGTATTGTATATCCCTGTAGGTATAAATCAGCAGGGTATCACTGACATGTCATTACCACAGGTCTCTGACTGGCATTCTGCTGTAATCCCTATCGCCCATACCTCTATCCTCCCATCTGAATCCTATTATACACAAACCACAGTTACATACTTGCTAGAGTGCAGCACTCTTCTGTTGAACTGTGTGGCTGGTAAAGTTTCACAAATGCATGCTCTGTGTTAGTAAGGTCTCACACAGAATGGTTCCCCATAGCCAGCTGCCTGCCTTTTAAACATGCTCCCTATCAGCAGGTGATTGCCTCTAAGCAATCTGTGGTTCTGAAATGTTAATTGCAGCGAAAGCAGCTAAATTGGACTATCATTAGCCAATGACATGCTACCACTGTGCAATACATAAGTCCTTCATGTAGACCTGGGCCCCTTTCTTAGTTGTTGAGATGGACTCTACTGGGTTGAGGAGACTACATCATCACAGAAGGTAAGTATGTTGCAGAAACCTTTACACAGAGCTGTGTGTACCCCAGGCTGCAGCTGATGCTGCAGGTAGTAGACATAGGCAGAGAGTGTGAACACTTTGGAGGACAGCAAGCTGTAGGTGTATCTCTGTCAGCTGTGTCAGCCCTGTTGTAGAGACAGAGGCAGAGTAAGGCTACCCTTTACACTCCAATTAAGACATGTGTTTAAGGTACGGATGTTAGGCAGCTGTGTCAATAACAGAGTACTAGGCGACATATAGTACTTCTATACAGATATGTGAAGTGTGTCCCTACCTGCAGGCCTGTGACTTCAATCACTGAAAATTGATTATTTAATTTGCAATATTTTGTGTGGATAAAGAGTGTATTATGATCCATTAATTGCTGCCTTCATAATAATTAATTAAAATGCAGCACATCACTGGAGTTGAACCCAGGACTGTGTGTGGTAAAATATACTATATGCAAGTCATTTAACAGACTGAGCTACTGAGTCACTACTGCAGCAGGACTGTGTGTGGCAAAACGTATTATATGCAAGTCATTTAACAGACTGAGCTACTAAGTTACTGCTACAGCAGGTGTACTTGCAAGATATATGTACACACATACAGGCTGTGACAAACATTTTCTATATCCATCAGTATGTGTGTGGCTTTATATGGATGTATTTCTGCACCAGGGTCCAAGCTGAGCATGTATTTTGGCCTGAATGCCTTAGCAGGTGACTTTCTACATGTTGCTGATAAAAGGGCATATTTACCTGCTATCACAGGCCTTAGTTACATCCATTATCATCTGTTTGGCTGTCTAGTGGTGTACTGCTGCTTCAGAATCCAAGGTACACTCCCATTTTTTTCCATTACTGTTTATTCAAGTTTGCACAGTGAGATGTGGCATGCAGTTCCACTGAAACATGCCTAATGACTGTAACTGGCAATTACTATCTTTTGTTTAAACCAGCTGTTTCAGTTAAAAGTTCTGTGGTGTGGCGGGTTGCTGCAGGTGTGATGGGCTTGGGTTCAAAACATGGCAGAGGTGTTTATTTCATTTGTGTGACTTACAATGTTAAAAACATAATGTAAAACACAAAAATTCCACTAGCAGACAAACCACACTGGTAGCCAAAAATCAATACTAAGTGCATAGAGAAGCACTAGTGTGGAAACACAGCAGTCACAGTTCAAAATATCCACAGGTAATATAGTCAGCAAACAGCAGGCAGCAGGTAAAATAAATCCAAGTATGGAAACATAGCAGTCACAATTTAAAATATCCAAAGGTAAAGTAGGCAGCAAACAACAGGCAGCAGGTAAAATAAATCCAAGTTTAATGCATATACAAACTGGTAAGCGGTTTCGCTATGGAATCATAGCTACTTCAGACCCTAATGAAACAACATCTTTACTAAACATTTATATAACACTGTCATAATACACAGACCAATCAAAAGCTAAAACTAATAAAACAATTAAATAGTTAAATCTGAACTCACTAAAAAAGTGAACCCAGCAAAAAGGAAACATTTAAGAAAAAAGGGGAGATAGAAAAGTGGTGAAATGGGTGCTAGTGGGGGGGGGACATATTTAAAGGCAGGGAGGTATGTGCAGGAAGGGTGTATGAAATAACCATAGCTATCCATTTCTTCTACAGCAACAACTGTACACTTTAACAGATTTGTACATGAATTTTTATTCTCAAATCCCAGAGAAAGGGGTGAGGACAACATAACTGCATTATTAAGCCAACTGGACCAAATTACATGTGTCCAGTGGATGCATGTGGAAAATGGAGAGCTATGTATGGGACGATATTTTTTGGGACAGGTGCTCATTCTTTTTTAAGGTGAAAGTGGAATTTTGGGGAAGGGACATAGGGAGATGTGGGGGAGGTAAGTTGGGTAGGTGAGGATGCATTTGCAAACAGACAAGACAGACAAGACAGCAGACAGGGGCAGTGTGTGACACATGGGGAGGTGAACACCTTTGACAGGGAGGGTTTTGTGGAATCCGAGTCCCATCTTCCTGCAGATAGCAGCAGCATGACTCACATCCCCAGCAATGGGACAGTTGGCACTGCTCCTTAACTGTTCCAAGGGTGGCTATGCTGGAGGCTGGGCACCAGGGCAACGCTGCTCCACCAGACTGGCCAGCATGCCCTCAATCCAGCCCAGGAATTGGTCATAGCCATTGTGGACTATCCTGCACACCAGGACTGGTATCTCATCACTGGTGACTACATTCCCTCTGCCAACACTCCAAGAGAGGGACTGGGCCCAGTTCCCTGGGGTGGTACTACCTAATAGTGCAGGGGCAGCAGAGGGAGCACCACCAGTCTGGGCCCCAGACATGCTGGGACCAGGTATCATGGTCGGTTGAGACAAGGCAGGGGGATCAGACATAACCGGCCTACCTTGACATGCTGTGGTACATGAGGTAAAGCAACCAGTTATGGTTAATAACAACCAAACCATTGTTAGCATTAACAGAATGGAAATTCATTTTTATTAATCCAAATACATATTAGTGTATATTATGTGAAACACAACATAATGTAGCATAACAGTCAGTATGGTAACAGCATGCCAGTGTGAAGTAAACCATAATGCCAACAAAACAATTAGTTTAACAAAATATGTTAATATTGAATCATAATAAAACATAAGAATAATCAACCACATTTTTCAAAATATAGTTAGGTTAACAAAATATGTTAATAGTAAATCATGATAAAACATAACAATAATCAACCACATTTTCCAAAATGCAGTTAGATTAACAAAATATGTTAATGTTGTTGTGTTGTGTCTTTTGGCTTTTCCTGGTTAGGGGTCACCACAGCGGAACTCCGGTCTGCTAATGATTGGCAGTAGATTTTTACTTGCCGAGTTGCCAGCCCTGACGCACAACCTTCAATGAAGGTACGCCCATTCACGCATGTCTCCAGACAGAAGATGCTCTAGCTGAGAATCGAACGGGACGTCTTACTGTCAGGTGACAGCATTACCGCAGCACCACCACCGCAGTTACAAATAATAATAATAATACATTACAATAACACATAAATTAAGATAAGAGGTGGGGAGAGAGAGAGAGAAAAAACATTCCATTAGTGACATTGCAGATAATATCCCTGACAACACTGGTCAAACATACTTCTACAGGTGTGTACTGACAATTGTGATTACAGTGACTACAATTCTACTATACCTGTTGTAGCACGTGTATACCTGTCAAGCTGATAGCATGGGACAATAAGGGCCAAGCACTAACAAATGAAGGTACAGATCTACTCAGAATGGTTTCACATAATGTGGACTTATATAACTACCAGGGTGTTCTGTAAACAGATTTGGAAATACACTGCATTCCAGGTAATAATTTATCTGGTAAACATGTGACAGATAGATTAGGCAGTTTTAATTACAAGAAATCATGACACTTGAGAGGCATGTTTGTGTACAGTAGATAATCTAGACAGCCGTTATGGCTTAGTTGCCAGGCATGGGAGTAGAACCTACTAGCTGTGACTGCAGGGGACATCTGCAAATAATTTAATAATTGACTGCAGCAGCTTAGAACAGACATGCAAGAGATACAGCCATACTGGGATTACACAGTTTTATTTCTGAATCAACAATGCTGATGAGCACATTCTTGCTATTGAGTGTAAAAGTCTGTGAGATCTAAACACAATATCTGCACATAATATGGGCTAACTCACAAATAAAATGTTTTGTGTTTTTGGGGAGAGAGAAATTGTGAGGATTGCATGACTGATACTGAAAATGTAGTGCTACATAGTACTGTATTCGAAGCCAGGACTGTGTTTGACAAACTGCACAGTGTACAAGGAATTTAACAGACTGAGCTACTTAGACACTGCTGACTACAAGGTGAAAGATAATTTCCTGGAGATCACCTGGAAACATACTATGGCTTGTGCAAAACAGGTTACAGGACTTTTTTCTAGCATTCTAGTACTGTTACAGTGTTATGCTAGACTTCAGTGACAATAGAATACACATGCATGGTATACAACAATGCTGCATATATTACTACAGCTTTATTACACTTTCAACAATACTGGTGAACATGGATCTATATTACATAGTTGAAGTTCGGTAACTTCGACTACCATATGTACAAATACATATGTCCGAAGTTACGAAACTTTGACTACATATAAAAACATAAAATAAAAAGATAAAGGGTATATGCGGGGGCAAGCCCTGCACTCACTTTAAATATACCAACTCTGAGGTCACACTACAGTGCAGTAAAGGGGAAATTTCCTTTACTTCACTTTTGCATGACCTCGGAGTTGGTATATTTAAATAGTGGGGGGTGCAGGGTGGCTTGCCCCCTGCATATACCCTTTTTTCTTTTGCCTTTTGTTTTTATTTTTTTTTTATGCATACTTGAAGTTCTGTAACCTCAGACATTTGTGTTCGAACATGTGTCAGTTGCAGTTACGGAACTTCGACTATGTAATATAGACACGGTGAACACATATTATTCTTATTGGTTTGAAATATCTGTGAAGCCCACACACAATATCTGGCTGTGGACTTGGCTACTTCACCCATATATCTTTATTACCTGAAGTCTGTGGAAGACAGAGCATTATGTGACTGGTACTGACCTGGAGACAGCCTTGAACAATACTATGACTTAAGCAATACAGGTTACAGGCATTAGATTTGCATTCTACAGTTATTATAGTGCTATACTTGACTGTGGCAACCTCACCTTACAGACTGACTGAATACAGCTCTACTGCAATGGTTCTGACAAGACAATTCTTATGTATATCATTTTACTTGCTGTTATTAGTTTTGTTTCTTGTTTTTATTGAGCTATAGTTCTTATTCATTTATTGCACTACAGCTCTAATTCCACATTTATTGCACTACAGACTTTATTTTATATACTTTATTGCAGTTAATACGTTTCCCTTTCTTGCTTATTGCACTACAGTTGGCATACTAAATCCATACTTACCATGGTCATGGTGCAAACCTGGTCAGGTGCCCGGCATGAGACTTGACATTGCGAGCCCTCTCAGCTGCAGTTGTTGGGAGAGAAGCACACCATTATGCATACCAGTTTTGCAGACATTCATATTATATATTGGCAAAACAGAAAAAATGACTTACATACTTGTGGGGCATTCCCTGCCCTTGCTTCTTGGACCCAGGTGTCCAAAGCTCCCCTCTTTCACCTATTCAGGTCATCATGGTGGTGATGACACTGCTCTCCTATGTGGGGGATACCAGTAACAGTGGTGAGTTCTTTGGCCAGCCAGTCCCAGGCCTCTACCTTACACTCCGAGTCCTGGAAACCACCCTGCAGCATCCTATCATGGATTTTGACAAGGAGCCCAACCATTATCCTGGACTCCTGAATGCTTCACCACTGTGCCTGAAAGCTCACACCTTCTCTGCTCCATGCAAATGGCAAATATATTAAAAAAACATCAAATGTCATTACGCTTATTAATTACATTTGGTTTCTACTTTTAGATGTCTGCCAGGTGTCAGCTGTCTACTTGTGAGCACAGCTTGGCATTGCAAGCAAACATGCATTTTTAAGAAAAAAAAAAACAACACTCATTTAATATGTGTTCCTCAGCTCTCCCTTAGTAGCATGCCATCATTCAATATATTGATATAATAAACTATTGGGGGAGTCTTAGGAAAGTCACTACAAAGTTAGTATAAAGCAGAAGCAAACAAAAGTAGTTCCATTATCAACCACTTATATATATTTAACACCTAATTACAATACTAATTTTGTAAAGATTATGAAGCCTTGACAACCTTTACAAAACATACCCTCTAAAACAGCACTCTATAATCTAATATGAGCATTTAGAAAGCCATGTATATTGCAAAAAGCATAGCATATCTTAACAATGACAGATCCTAACAAGCATTACCTTCATGAGAAAATATACCCTTTTGCAACCTTTTGTTATAGCTTACCCCATATAATGTGCTTTTCACAATATTCTTATAAGGTATATGCCATACAAAGTGCTCAGACATACAGCTAGTTGCTCAATTGTAGATATTGCATATTCTGTGTTTAAACATTCAGGTATGCTTCAAAATGATAAGAAAGTACCTATTGAAAGGGAGTTTTTTTTTTTTTTTTATATAGAATCCATATTTTGACTCTTATACATCCTGGTACTTTGCTCTTACAAGTGGCCATTGTCACATTGCAGCATATACAAGACTTCACTTAAAATCAGTGCATAGGGTCAGACAAAGGGAAAAATAAATATTGCTATTCAATATTTTTAGAGAAAAGCCATCTTGAAACAGTTTGTCACCCTTCAAATTTAGAGACAACATCCATACATGCGCGCACACACACACACACACACACATATATATATATATATATATATATATATATATGTTTACCACTGTTTATCACTGTTTACCACTGTCGGTTAAACAGTGGTAAACATATATATATATATATATATATATATATATATATATGGGTCTATCTGACTACGTCGACAAGTCAGAACGCCGACAGCGAGAACACCGACGCCAGAAGATCGAAACGGAGAAGACCGACGGATCAAAACCCGACGCTGAGAACATCGACATGGGAAAAGGCTGTGGATGTATGCGGTAGTGACGGACGTTAGGGTGCGAGTAAGGTAAGTGTGCGACTGTGATAGTTTGTGGGTTAGGGGCGGGTTAAGTGAGTTAGGGTTAGGGCGCGGGCTAGGTAAGTGTGCGACTGTGATAGTTTGTGGGTTAGGGCGGGTTAAGTGAGTTAGGGTTAGGCTGGCTAGGTAAGTGTGCGACTGTGATAGTTTGTGGGTTAGCGGGTTAAGTGAGTTAGGGTTAGGGCTGGCTAGGTAAGTGTGCGACTGTGATAGTTTGTGGGTTAGGGCGGTTAAGTGAGTTAGGGTTAGGGCGCTGGCTAGGTAAGTGTGCGACTGTGATAGTTTGTGGGTTAGGGCGGGTTAAGTGAGTTAGGGTTAGGGCGGGTTAGGTGAGTGTGCGATAGTGGCGGACCTTAGGGTTAGGGTTTGGGTTAAGGTTGTAGGTAGTTGTGTATGTGAGGTTTAGTGTTGGTTTGTAAGGATTTTGGTGTGCTTGTGTTGTGTGTGTGCTTTTTGGACCGGGGATTTGTTTTGTTTGTTGCTTGTCGGGATTATGGTGTGTCGGGCATGTGAGGTTTCGTGTTTGTGAAATGTCGGTTATGTGGTGTCGGTGATTTCGTTTTCGGCGTTTTGACTTGTCGACGTTGTAAGATAGATCCATATATATATATGTTTACCACTGTTTAACCGACAGACACAATGTCGACTGTCCGTGTATTGAATGTAGTGCAGCAAATATGCAAAATACTGAACGCTAATGTAACTAACGGCAATCCCCCTTTTGCACCGATGTTAGCACTCATTTTGGATGTAGAGCGGTCGAAAATGTTGCATTCGGTGTTCTTTGTGACATTCCAGCCATTCGACATGCAAAACTTTGGGATTTCGGATTGAGCATTGGTGGGTTTGACTGCAGTATATTCACTTAAATGGTAGTAAACCATATATAAATAAATAAATATATATATATATAAATATATATATATATGTGTGTGTGTGTGTGTGTGTGTGTGTGTGTGTTTGTGTGTATGTGTGTAGTGACTGAAAGTCTACTAAGCCACAAAATTTTAACACATTGCGTTTAAATCCATTTACTCAAAAATACATAGCATGAAATTCTCAGAAATTTTAGAATACTCTACAACATAATTAATATTACCAATTTATTAGAAGATGTTTCATAACATTATCAAATATTCAGAATTAAGCAAAATTAATGCCAACACTTGGGACCTCATGATGTTAATCATTCCAGTAGCACAAACTCTTGGCTGCCTATCCTACTCAGACAATGCTAGAAAAGCAGACCATGCCCAATGCTTTTGCTTTGCTATAACATAATTGTGGCACTGATCATGTGGAATTCTCTGCTGTGGTTAAACACTATAGATTTGAGAAAATTACTTCAGCTGATCATGAAATGCAAAAAGTTGTTTCCTTGTTTAGCAGAAGAGATTTTTCATGATTAATTTTCTTTCTGACTTTCAGCTCTACACAGTTGTCATCCAGATTTCCAACAATCAGGAATGTCACACTTATTTAATTGACTGATGGTATGTATTAAGAGTTAAAAAGTATATCAGTCAATTAAATGTTTAACATTTTTGAGAATGTGAAATATCCCATGCAAAGACCACTGATCGTGGCATTGAAATTATTTTAACTATAAAAGTTCATCAACTTATATAATCAAGAGTTCTTTATACCATTTTCTAAAAGTTGTCCCATTTAATCTTAGTCAAGTCATATTGAAAATAATATTACTTGCTCCTCATAATTCAGCATATTAATCCAGGTAACCCTTGACTTTCCTGATGAAAAAGTTCAAATAAGTTCCACCTTTCAGGTATATATATGATATGTTTGTAATCATTAATTACACTACAGCCACCAGGAAATAACAGGCGTAAGAATAATACAAATTCCTGTAGTGCACCACAACCACCCAGGTATTGGATTCAATCACCCTTAATCACTTCAAAATGTTTAGTGCTTTCATTCTAAGTATTTTTACAGAACTTCATCACAACTCAACACATGTTAATTAAAACCCATTATATAAAAAAAATGACCATGTGACCCATCATAATTAACCACTCAAAAACCTTAGCCTCAAACTAGAAGAAATAGATGTAGAATCATTCAGCCCCGGGAAACATGTGGCATCCAACCTCATCTGCCATTGTAGTTCTCTCACTGCCAAATGTTCATCGACTATGTATCCCCGGGGGTCAGCAGAAATTTAATCTAACATGACAAAACAAAAACTATGATCTTTGTTAATATCAATATATGTGTACAATGCATTAGTGTTCTTACTATTTTTTATGTCAGCCACATATTAACAAATTCTGTTTTTTATCTTTCTGTTCATCATTCCTACATAAAATCCTGGACATAGATCACAACAAGCCAAATAGAGTACCCGACTTGACTCACAGGAGTAATGCCCATTCACATCATACTCCAACCCTTTAACTGAAAATGTTTCACATATTTTTTTATATTTACATTGCTTACAATGAACACATATATATTCCAACCTTATTTAAAGTTGGCACCACCTTACCATTGTATTCCAATAAATTCTTAAAGGATTGATTTTTCTTATAAACTATACATGACTTTTCACCTAACTTCTCTATAATAGAGATATCAGACTTAAAAATATTCCAATAACCGTGGATACATTCCAATATGGCTTTACTATCCACTGTATCCACTGTAAATGTTGTAACAAATAATCTAGCCTTATCAAAGCTAATTTTATCTGAGGTATATGATGTAACTCCCCTATTGGTCATCTTATTGTTTGTTAAAATAGGGCCAAAATACCATTGGATCTCTTAATAAAACACTTCATTTTTAATGTCATGTAACATGTCCAAAGGGTAACCTCTACGTAAAAACATATCCATCACATTTTCACATCCTGTTATAAATGTAACATCATCCGAAATGATTGTAGCTAAGCAAACCATCTTGCCTTTCACCACAGCTTTTTTCTGATGACCGGCGTTTCAACTGTTATAATGCAAGTAGCTGTTAGAAAAGGTATTTTTCCTAAAAGTCATAGAAGTAAAACAAGCTCTATCTATATGTTTAATGAGTTTGATGTCTAGATATGAAATGTAGTCAAAATCAAAATTATAAGTAAATTTAAAAAATTCTGTAGTGCTAATCAAATATCTTGTAAACCTTTCCAGTTTAGCCTCGGAGCCATTCCATAAAATAAAAATGTCATCCAGGTATCGTGTGTAGATAGACTAAGAATCCTTGTATAAACTATTAAAAACAAACTGCTGTTTCCAAAAGGCCATGACCAGATTAGCAAAAATGGGGGCACACACTGCCCCCCATTGCTACCCCTTCGACCTGCTATTTATTATAAAAAAATAAAAAATTATTTTCAACACCATTTCCATCAGGGTTACTATCATGTTAATCTTATCTTGGTCAAATTCACCCATTGCTACCAATTGGTCATTAAGCCACTTGAGTCCCAACCTATGGGGAATAACAGAAAACAGGTTGACTACATATACGGTAACAAAAATTGCATTAACCTGGAAGCACACCTTATTTATCTGACTCAAAAAAATGCTAGGAGTCTCTACTAATATAAGATAATTTAGACAAAATACTTTATAGAGTCTAAAACTTTGCAGTAAAAAAAGTCTTACTCCTATGAGCATCGACAGTTAACCTTAATGGAGGATCCTTAATGTCTTTTTGCATTTTTAGGATCTCAAAAGGTCCAGCTATGATCAGCTTTGAATTATTCATTAATTCCAACTCTTTTAATAACCACTGCCCTTGTAAATGCATATTGTTTAATTATACATCAAGTTTATGAAAGGCTGTAAAAACCTCATGTCGAGAAACTTCCTTATAACATTTATCATTAAACACTGCACTCATGTTTGCATTGTAATTAACAATATTCATTGCAACAAGACCTACGCCTTTATCGTGTTTCATAATCCATACTGAATTGTCATAGCATATGTCCTTAAAAGCATCAGTTTCTTCCTTCGACATGATATAGAACTTTCCTTCTTCTTTGCCTGAACAAAACAATGCATTTTTGCTACAGATTCAAATACCAGATGTTTTGAAGAGGGACCCAGAATGGCTTTTAAGAACACCCTAACCTACTAAATGCCAAGGAGTACAGGCAAGACTTTGTGCAATGCAGATCAATGCATTAGATAAAATCCATGCTTTTGTTCTAAACCTGATATTGTGTTTCCACACAGGTGGAAATTCGTAAGGAATGTCTGAAACGCTGGTGAATTCCTGACTAGGCTCAAGTAGTTCCATCATCCTGTGAACCAAAGTCAAAATTCTTTGAGCTAATCCAGAATATGGATATTGATGCATTTAACTGTAAGCCAGCACTGCTAACCATTAAAAATCTGGAGAAGATCTGCCACATTTATGACTACAGATGCATGGTTTCTTCAGGAGAACTGGTATTTCTGCTATCTTTAGGGTCACTGCAGTTGAAAGCAGCCCTGTTACTGTGCTTATTTCCACTAAACTCTCATAAACATGGTTGGCACTAAAGACCCTACTCTCGGCTCCTGCATCCATATTCTGCGGGTCAAGCATATAACGCACTGCTATTTAATTTAGTGTAGGTTTGTTTTCCTTTTGTAAATATCTGTGAAAGTGCTTTTCACTGCATTTGCTAATTAACATGCACACAAGCTGAGACTTACAGTCCCCTATCTCTTACTCTAGAGAGAATATCAAGACCCCATTTCCCCTTAGCGTCTAGGTAACATTATCTTCCCGACCCTAGTCCATCCCAATACTTTCAGGCAAATTGCTTTCTTTATCACTCTCACTTTAAATGTTCCTGTAGTGTTCATGTTGTTTTTGGCTCTTCTTGCCTATTAGCTATGTTTTTCAGTCTGTCTTATTCTTTTTTATCTCTAGGCTCATACTTACATAATTGCTAATCCCTTTCTGTGATAAACAGTAATTGTAAATGGGCTTTCTATAGTACTGGCATTCTGCTAATTATTATTACTTTACCTTGTGGATTCCTGTTTAGTCCCATTGGAGTTTGTCTTTCTTTCTCCTTTTGGTGCCAGAATCTCCTCTTGGGATTTAACTTCCTGTCCCCTCTCTTCTAGTTGACCATCCCATGTGTTTTTATTGGCTGTCTCCTCCCCATCTCCCTCCAACATCCTGTAAGAGTTTCCTTAGCCTTCTTCTGAGGTGGGCACCATTTTTAAATTACTCCCTAGCCTTCTCTGTGTCTCGCTGTGTGCACGCCAAGTAAGTGTAATGTATCTTTAAATTTTGTTTGCTGTAAACTATTGGTTTTAGCAATGTATTGAGTGAGCAACATTCATGCAAGTGAGCATAGCAAGCTGATTCAGCATGTGTATGCCAACTACCTGTATTATTTTTATTTGATCTCTTCTAGTTTGTTTGTAACATTACTGCCTTAGAATAGGATGTACATTAAGTTAGCTGTGTTTTGTGTCTGCCTAGCAAGCCGCCACAGTAGTGTACACTATACTTAAACTCCTGACTGTTATGCCATATAATTTTTCTGCATGTTAAGATTTGTAGCTGCTGTTATATTATTGCATTGCTACCTGTGTATTGTATTGCACTCCAATTCACTTGTAGTCTAGCGAAACTGTTGTTTAATTTTGTAGTTGTTTTTGTTTATTTGCTTGCTGTATCAATAGCTGTTTCTAACCTGCAGTGCCATAATGGTATCTATTCTTTGACGCTAGCTAATAACTGCTGGAGCCAACCTGTGGATGCATGCTATAGGATTTTATTATAATTATAACTTATAGCTGTGTTTAGAATGTTATGCATTGCACAGAGTAAGGGGAATATCTAACTAACAATTTCTCCCCCTCTATTATTTTCCTTATCCACTCTAGTCACTGCAGTTGAAAGCAATCATGTTACTGTGCTTATTTCCACTACCCTCTCATAAATGCAGTCATCACAAGAGACCCTACTCTCGGCTCCTGCATCCATATTCTACAGGTCAAGCATATGACACAATGCTTTTTAATTTAATGTAGATTTGTTTTCCTTTTGGAAACATCTGTGAAAGTGCTTTTCACTGCATCTGCTAATTGGTGCACACACAAGCAGAGACTTACAGTCCCCTGTTCTCTTACTCTAGAGAGAATATCAAGGCCCCATCTCCCATTAGCAGCTAGATAACATTATCTTCCCAACCCTTGTCCATCCTGATACTTTCCAGCAAATTTCCTTCTTTACCACTCACACCTTAAACATCCATGTAATGTTAATGTTGTTTTTGGCTCTACTTGCCTATTAGCTCAGTTTTTCAGTCTGTCTTACTCTTTTTTATCTCTAGGCTCATACATACATAGTTGCTAGTCCCTTTCTGTAATAAATAGCAATTGTAAATGGGCTTTCTATAGTGTTGGCATTCTGCTAATTATTATTACTTTACCTTGTGGATTCCTGTTTAAACCCATTGGAGATTATTTTTCTTTCTCTTTTTGGCATCAGACTCTCCTCTTGGCTCAACCCGCTCCGCTCACCCTTGCTAACGCTCGGGCTCACTCTGCTCCTCTGCCTTACCCTCATTCCCTCCCCCCTTCATTATATTTATACTTGTCTAACCACTCCCCCTCCTCACTGAACCTATCACACCCCCTGTCTCCACCCACCCACTTCCTCTCCTCTTAGATAACCACTTCCTTTCCTCTCCCCCTTGTCTCTCAGATGCCTCACCCATCTTATAAAGCTCTTTCCCTTATCCCTTTTAGCCTTCTCCTTACATTTTTAGGAATAGCAACAGCACTAACACCTCTTCCTCATCCATTCTCTTCCCCAAGCTACACTAGTACTCCACTTAATACCTACTCTGACATTAGACCTAGCCTCTATAACACATCTCCTATTCTCCATGCTAAACTTCACTTCTTCCCCTCTAACTACTTTTTGCACTTCTTACCCTACTTCCACTTCCACTCCCTTTACTACTTTATCTCTAGACTTTCACACCTTATCCTCCACTCCTCCCATATCCTCTCCATTCTTACCTGCTTTGGTGACATCCACCCCAATCCAGGGCCCTCTGACCTTTACAACCACTCAAATCTTAATTTTCCCAAGTGCTAAACATCTCTCCATATCACTGCTCTCAATTTCAAAAGTATCTGTAACAAAACCTCTAAGCTTCATGCTTGGCTTTCCCAAAACAAAACTGACATTCTAGCTGCCACAGCAACATAGTTAAAATCCACTATTCAAGACTCTGACAATCTTCCACCATACTTTGATATCCTTAGAGCAGATAGACAAAAGGAGGTGGCATAGCCCTCATCTACCCTACTACCCTCAATATTTCCCCATATAGGGGTCACATCCCCCAATTCCATAATCATGAGATTATAATCTCCTTTTTTGAAATTAACCATTAAAAAAACTTTGTATTAGTGTGCTATATATCCCACCTGATAACGACATTCCAACATGGGACATGAATATTGATTGGTTTAATCTTTCTTCCAACCAGTCCTCTGCCAGTATAAACCTATTCCATTTCACTCAACTTATTAATAACGCCACTATGTAAAACAACAAAACCAATGTAGGTTCCATCCTGGATTGGATACTGGTATCAAATCCATCCAAATTCATTTCCTCTGACACTTTGCCTAACTCTATTAGTGATAATCTCACCGCATATACAATCCGAAGATGCCCAGCCTTTCCAAAAAAAACATAATATTAAATTAGTGCAAAACCTTTCTAAATTCGACCCTAGTATATTTAACAGCACCCTAAAAAGCATGAACTGGAGCATCCTCAAAACTCTCCCCTTGGACGATGCAGCACTCTACTTCAATAATTATTTCCTAGAAGTATTAGATAGTCTAGCGCCTTCAACATACAAAAGAACTAAAACACGTACCACAACATGGCTAACCAAAAACTACTAAAGAAATCATGCATAATAGGGACAAAACATGGAAAACATGGCTTAAATCTAAGAATACATCCAAACTTATTTAATATAAAGAGCTTCATAACCAAGCCAAGAAACTCATTGCTAAAGACAAGCAGTACTACTTCTGGAATGAGCAAAATCATAAAAAAGGAACCCAAAATCCTTCTGGGCTTCCATTAACAATCTCCTGTCCCCTGGTACAAAACCCAGTCCTTGCCCACACTCTGACAAACCTCCTGAAAAAATTGCTAGTATCTTCAACTCATATTTATTGACACCATTGCCAATATTACTGCTACATTTTCCTGTCCTCTCTCAACCCCCTCCACTACTTCTTCTTTATCTCATACTCTACCTCAAACAATCCCAAACTCTTCTTGTTCTATTCACCAGATCTCTCCATCCACTGAAACCCCCTACCAAACAGCAGCTATACAACTACCCATCCACTTTTCAATCTCTCTCTCCTATCCCCATCTCCTATATCACAAAGCTACTTCTAAAATTAAAGCCCTGCACATACTCTTCTGATAGCATTCCTGCCAAATTTCTTAAACTCTCTACAGACTCATTGGCTTATCCCATAAGCATTTTGATTAACAGATCTATCTAGGAATCCTATGTCCTCAACCTATGGAAATAAGCTATAATATTACCACTCCATAAAGGTGGCTCATCAACTGACATCTCTAACTTCTGACCTATTGCTATACTTTCCCCCTATCTCTAAAATCATAGAAAAATGCATTCAGAAACAACTTTTAGACTTCCTTGTACAACACAATGTTCTCTCCCCCACTCAGAATGGATTCTGCCCAGGACATACCACCTCCACTGCTCTCATGTCCTTCTTAGATACAGTTAACAAAGTCAGAGACACAGAAAATATTGTATCAGCCCTTTTCTTAGACCTATCAAAAGCATTTGACTCTATCTCCAACTCCAACCTCCTCTCTCAACTCTCTAGTATAAGCCTATCTCTCCATTCCCTTAACTGGTTCAATAACTATGTCTATAACAGAGAGCATGCTGTTAAATGGCAGATCTCCATTTCTCCTTTCATTCACAACCCTACAGGGGTACCTCAAGGTTCTATTCTTGGCCCTCTTCTCTTTAACATATTTATCAATAATCTCCACCAAGCTATCATACAGGCCTCCCTAATCCAGTATGCAGATGACTTCACTATACTCTGCTCAGCTAACAATGTAAACACTCTAAAGCAAATTACCCAAGCTACTTTTTCCTCAGTAGAATCCTGGCTACACAAAAATTACCTCTCCCTAAACCCCCCCCCCCAAAAAAAAAATTATAATCTTCACTCCCAAGAGAAACTCACCCATTGACAAAGCTGACCTTGAAATTTTCTCTCTTAACTCCACCCACACTAAACTGCTAGGAGTGATTATTGATGATAATCTTAAATTTGATCACCACATCCAAAACAGTATTAGTAAGACCCACAAAAAACTAGGGCTGCTATATAGACATAACAAATTCCTCTCCCTCCCTTCCAAACAAGTACTAGCACTATCTTACCATCTACCTTCACTAATGTTTGGGGCCCCCTTATTAACTAATTTGCAGTCTTCTCTAAAGGCCAAATTAGACACTTGCTGTAACAGTATTGCTAAATTTGCCACAAATAGTCACCACTCCACTCATCACTGTATTGTCTTAAAGCAATTGCAATGGCTTAAACTCCCCCAATGCCTTCTCCTTCTCCAGCTTTCCTCCATCCATAAACTGATTTATAAACCTTATGACTGTCCAACACTAAGCTCCATATTCTCCCTGTATAATGCAACCTGACCTTTTCATTCTGAGCACCAATATCTGCTCCAAATACACAAACCAAAACTCCCTGCAGGCCAATTACTGTACACGTCGACCATCTCCAAAATATGGAATAACCTTCCAGCTTCAGTCCAATTACAACCAATGCCATCTATCTTCAAAGCTGCCCTCTACAGCCACCTCTCCTCTACATAGATATATAACTGTTCATCTCCTTCTTCAGCAATTACTTAAATTTTAACCTACTCATAAAATCGCAAAACTCTGTCTATACCCACATTCTCCTCTATACTCCTCTGTAACTTTGCATCTCTTAATCTATGTATACATTGTTTTCATGATGGTCATTTTAGTCTATGTAAATACTTAAATTTATGAAACTTTTATGTACTGCTTTTTTGTGCAATTTGTAGTTTTATATGTATTATTGCCAGGTTGTATTTTTGTGTCTTTGATACTTGTTACTGTGAGGAATACTGAATTTTGTTGTCATTTCTCCTTGTTATTGTGAAGCTTTTCTCCCCTGGCCGCCACTGAAAATGGGCTAGCTTGGCCCAGTGGACTTTCCTGGTAAACAAATGTCAATATATAAATAAATAAAATAAATGTTGGGATGCTCTAAGATTTTCCTAATTTTAAACTCACACAACCATTCAAACATCAAAACATTGGCATGCATGGGGGGGGGGGGGGATTGAAGCAACTAGGTCTAGAAAAGTTTACTTTTTCAGTCACATTGAAATTAAAATTACCCAGAAACCATAATGCCAAGTTTAATTTGCAGGTGAATAGTTTTAATTCTATTAAAGTACTTACTAAATTCATCCATCTTGCTGGAATGAATGATAACCCTTTCAGCAGGACCTCAGCATGATGACCAGTACAAACTTTGTTGAAATAATTATCTACTTTAAAATCCTTTGAATGATTTGTTATTATCTTTAAATTATAAGTGATCGTATCAGAACTGGATGCGAGATGAGGGAAAACTTATTTTTCCAATTCCCCTTGGTGCCTCCTGTTTTGGGCCTCGCCCCATGTTGTTGAAATCTCATCACCTGCTGGAATTGTGCCTCACATACATCAGGGGTTGGTCTTTGCTCTTCAATCTGTATGATCATCTCAAGGTTAAAGGGGCCACGTCTTGAACACCTTGGTTATCAGCTTCTTCAGAATCACCATGATTGCCATTGGCACTAACGTCACCAGGGAAGTGGAATTCTTCCCAGATGGTAAAGGATAGGCTTGGCCCTTGCAATAACTATCTTGATTGCTCTTAAACTTTTTTAACTTCTGATCCAATATATCAGAACAGGATCAGTCAATGTTAATAAAAATTTGTTGATAATTCATTTTATGTTGTTCGAAAAACAAATCAGATTTTATCGAGTTATTCAGTTGAATCTATATCCTGTGACAACCTTCTGTTTTTTAACTTTCTGTTTCTCATTCCTATGTAAAATGCTGGACATAGATCACAACAAGCAAAATAAATCAATCGACTTGACTCACAGGAGTAATGCCCATTCACATCATACTCGACCACATTAACTGAAAATTGTTCACGTTTTTATATATTTACATTGACCACATTTAGACATTCCAACCTTCTTTATTTAAAGTTGGCACCACCTTACCATTGTATTCCAATAAATTCTTAAAGGATTGATTTTTCTTATAAAGCATACATGGCTTTTTACCTAACTTCTCCATAATAGAGATATCAGACTTAAAAATATTCCAATAACGGTGGATACATTCCAGTATGACTTTACTATCCACTGTAAATGTTTTAACAAATAATCTAGCCTTATCAAAGCTATTTTTATCTGAGGTATATGATGTAACTCCCCTAGTGGTCATCTTATTTTTTATTAAAATAGGGCCAAAAATGCCATTGGATCTCTTAATAAACACTTCATTTTTAATGTCATGTAACATGTCCAAAGGGTAACCTCTACATAAAAACATATCCATCACATTTTCACATTCTGTTATAAATGTAACATCATCCGAAATGATTCTAGCTAAGCAAACCTTCTGGCCTTTCACCATGGCCTTTGTCTGATGACCAGGGTGCCAACTGTTATAATGTAAGTAGATGTTAGAAAAAGTATTTTTCTACAAATCATGGAAGTAAAACATGCTCTATCTATATCTTTAATGAGCTTGTTGTCTAGATATGAAATGTAGTCAAAATCAAAATTATAAGTAAATTTTATAACATCTGTAGTGTTATTCAGATATCTTGTAAACCTTTCCAGTTTAGCCTCAGAGTCATTCCATAAAATAAAAATGTCATCCAGGTACATAGACCATGAATCCTTGTATATACTATTAAAAACAAACCATTGCTCCCAAAAGGCCATGACCAGATTAGAAAAAAATGGG
The DNA here is from genome assembly GCF_019279795.1 of Protopterus annectens. NCBI lineage: Eukaryota > Metazoa > Chordata > Ceratodontiformes > Protopteridae > Protopterus > Protopterus annectens. Next base: position 361,980,299 of record NC_056739.1, read on the forward strand.
GTCACACGCTGCCCCCATTGCTACCTCTTTGATCTGCTAATAATATTTTGTGTCAAAAAATTAAAAAAATATTTTTCAACACCATTTCCATCAGGGTTACTATCATATTAGTCTTACCTTGTTCAAATTCACTCATTGCTGCCAACTGGTCATTAAGCCACTTGAGTCCCAACCTATGAGGAGTAACAGAAAACAGGTTGTCTACATCTATGGTAACAAAAATTGCATTAACCTGGAAGCACATCTTATTTATCTGACTCAAAAAATGCCAGGAGTCTATACTAATATAAGATAATTTAGACAAAATACTTTTTAAAATGCAATCTAAAAAATTTGCGATATAAAAGTCTTTACTCCTATGACCATCCAAAATTGACCTTAATGGAGGATCCATAATGTTTTTGTGTATTTTGAGGATCCCAAAAGGTCCAGCTTTGACTAGCTTTGAATTACTCATGAATTTCAACTCTTTTAATGACAACTGCCCCTGTAAATGCATATCGTTTAATTCTAAATCACGTTTATGAAAGGCTGCAAAAACCTCATGTTAAGAAACTTCCTTGTAACATTTATCATTAGCCACTACATTCATCTTTGCATTGTAATCAACAACATTCATCGCAACAAGGCCCTCGCCTTTATCGGGTTTCAAAACCCGTACTGAATTATCATAATATATGTCTTTAAAAGAATCAGTTTCTTCCTTCGACATGTTATAGAACTTATAACTGTTGGGACGCTCTAAGATTCTAATTTCAAACTCACACAACCGTTCAAACATCAAAATGTTGGCATTCATGGGGGGATTAAAGCAACTAGTTCTAGAACAGTTTACTTTTTTAGCCACATTGTAATTATAATTACCAGGAAACCATAAAGCCAAGTTTAATTTGCAGGTGAATAGTTCTAATTTTATTACAGTACTTACTAAATTCGCCCATCTTGCTGGAATGAATGATAACCCTTATGACAGTACCTCAGCATGATGACCACTAAAAATTTTGCTGGAATAATTGTATACTTTAAAATACTTTGAATGGTTTGTGATTATCTTTAAATTATTGCTGTTTGTATTGGAGCTGGTTACAAGATGAGGAAAAAATTATGTCGCCAATTCCCCTTGGGGCCTCCTGTTTTGGGCCTTGCCCCATGTTTTTGAAATCTCATCATCTCACTAGAATTGCTCCTCCTGTACATCAGGTGTTGGTCTTTGCTCTTCAATCTGTCTGACATTTTCAATCCTAAAGGGGCCACCTCTTGAACAACTTGGTTATCAGCATCTTCAGAATCACCATGATTGCCATTGGCACCATCACTAGGGGAAGTAGAAATTCTTCCTAGATGGTAAAGGATAGGCGTGGCTCTTGCAATAACTATCTTGATCTCTCAAACTTTTTGAACTTCCGATCCAATATATCAGAACAGGATCAGTCAATGTTAATAAAAATCTGTTGATAATTCATTTTATGTTATTTGAATAACAAATCAGATTTTATCAAGTTATTCAATTAATCTATATCCTATGACATCTGATCCAATTCAATATCATTGGATTTAACCATCACCTTCATTAATTCTAACCCACCCTTGTCAATAACTTGAAGTCGATCCCGGAACAACCCCATTTGGAAAACGCCAAAGGCGTAAACCTTTTGGGACTTGATTTGTTTGAATGTTTTTTAATAAATAAGACTTGAAAAGTTGCAGTTTTTTATAGCTCAGGTAAAAATAGGTTTGATAAGGCTAGATTATTTGTTACAACATTTACAATGGATAGTTAAGCCATACTGGAATGTATCCACCGTTACTAGAATATTTTTAAATCTGATGTCTCTATTATGGAGAATTTAGGTGAAAAGCCATGTATAGTTTATATGAAAAATCAATCCTTTAAGAATTTATTGGAATACAATGGTAAAGTGGTGTCAACTTTAAAGAAGGTTAGAATGTACATTACAGGAATTTGTGTTTATTTTTGTAATCATTTTTCATCCATGAACCCTGCTCATAGCAATAATATTAATACCCAAAAGTCCCTCAAGTGGTTGTTCATGTCTTTTCTTCCTTTGCACACTCACCAAAGAGCAGAACACAACAGCCTCTCATTTCCCTTTTTTAGGCTTCAGTTCCAGTCGTCTCCCAGTTCAACAATTTCACAGCTGTGATTGCATTTCTCAGGACCTGCAGCTAATGATTTATAGGTTCATAGGTAAGTTCTAGGCTAGCTGCCTTTGTGGGTTATTTTAAGCCTAGCCAATTTTTCTTTCAAAGCTGAGAATCAACCGTTCCCTTTTTTCTGTGATGTAACCACCCTAACCATTATAGCAACCACCAGACCCCCTTCTTGCTTACATAGTCCAAAACAGATAGAGGCCTTTGCAAATGATTCATCATGTAGTGAGCTAAATTAAGCCACTTCACTTCCAACAGAATAATACTTTCAACACTGCTGTAAATGACAAGCCATATCATAACTGATGCTATCTGTATTTCTTAACCAAATCCAAAATCAGAGGCCTTTGTTGCATAATCGTCTCTCATAAATTGTGATCCATTAGTAATGGCCTTTCTCCTTCCATTATCCTTTTTCCAAATTGCAATAATAATAAAAAGCAACATTTTCCCAGTTGACAAACTGAGCAAAAATAACTCTGTTTTGACAATAAATCCTGTATATGTTGGCAGTCTGTACGTAGCCCTTCTTAATGCCCATTAAACTCATCAAGAAACCATTCCATTACAACATTTTAATTTTAACAATTTTAGGCAAAAAAATCCTCTTGGCCTTTTAAACTGATACTGAATTGTATATTATGCATCTTTCATTGTCTTCCAAAGTGACTAACTTCTGTTCAATGTAGAGAATTCGGCTGATCATCTCTCCCAACTTTTTTATTACACTGGGAACTCTATGAAATGGTAGTATCTTATAATACAAGTTATTTTCAAAACTCAATTGACTTATCACCAGATATTTTAATTTGCTTTATATAATGATTCAATAAACCTAAGACCACTTTTATGCATTGCTATGCAGCTTCCAAAACATTTAGATCTGTTTTCCAAAGATACATAAGGAGGTCCTCCTTGCATTCCTTCTCATTCTCCACAGACATCCGATGTTCACTTTTATCAGTTCTGATAGTAGCATCATGCCTACAGTTGATAACTCTCCCAGTGTGTCAAAATCATATCAAATATAACTATTTAAACACAGATGTGTCTTCATTTGATCAATGGAAGTGATTACTGACCAGCTGAAATTGATAACAACAACAGTTGCTGCTCTCCCCACAAAATTTCTCTGCAACCTATTATCAACATGTTTTGTCAAAAAAACTTCCTCTACATTTAAATGTGACAATACTCAGCCTAGACAGTATTAAAGCAGGATAAGTTAAAATTGCATCAGATGCCATAGCCAGCCCTGTATCTATCTTAATCAACTTTTCAATCACAGAAAGCTAGGTTCCCATACTTTTCAAGAAATTCTACATCCTACCACTTCAGAAAGGAGGTAAATAAATCAGCTGATGTCACCACCTATCAACTCATTGCTGTCTTTTCTCAATTATCAAAAATATTGGAGAAATGTATTCATTATCAGCTATTCAGTTCATAGTTATATTACTTCTATCTCATAAGAGCAATAATACACTGCTGTAAGGCAGGTCTTGCCCTCAGATTCACACAGCTCAGCAGCTATCTTGTCACAAGTACATTGTGATAAAGATTTAAGTATCAGTGGTTGTCTTTTTTTAAATGGTTTTATGACCATACAGAATGACACTGTGACACAAGCTTTGCAATATTTTGGTTAACTTCTGGCCTCCATACTGATAGCCTTGATGACCCTTGTGTATTTAACGTAGCACTTCAGTATATTTTGATGAGGGTACTGCTTTTCTGTCTTGATACAGCAATAAATCATCATACTCGGATATGAGTGAATTTAGCCCTCCATCTCAGACAAAGTGGTTAGCAGTTTGTAATGTTAAGACCTTTTCTAGTAGTTTGCCTTAAGTTTCTTACTCTTTTGCCAATCACAAGTTGGATTACTATGCAAACAGAAGGCAGCATCTTCTTTGGTATGTGACAGTAGTTTATCATACACAGCATTTCTGGGTAACACATCTGCTATGAAAGTTTCCTAAGTCCATGGATTAATCTAGCATTTAACTTCTTCAGTCTCATTAACAGTCTTCAACATCTGGGTGGCGGTTTGTAGGTACCATAGGAACTGATTAGTGTTCAACATCTGGGTGGCAGTTTGTCTGTACCATAGGAACTGATTAGTGTTCAACATCTGGGTGGCAGTTTGTCTGTACCATAGGAACTGATTATTAGTGTTCAATATCTGGGTGGCAGTTTGCCTGTACCATAGGGACTGATTAGTGTTCAACGTCTGGGTGGCAGTTTGTCCCATAGGAACTGATTAGTGTTCAACATCTGGGTGGCAGTTTGTCTGTACCATAGGAACTGATTAGTGTTCAACATCTGGGTGGCAGTTTGTCTGTACCATAGAAACTGATTAGTGTTCAACATCTGGGTGGCAGTTTGTCTGTACCATAGGAACTGATTAGTGTTCAACATCTGGGTGGCAGTTTGTCTGTACCATAGGAACTGATTAGTGTTCAACATCTGGGTGGCAGTTTGTCTGTACCATAGAAACTGATTAGTGTTCAATATCTGGGTGGCAGTTTGTCTGTACCATAGGAACTGATTAGTGTTCAACATCTGGGTGGCAGTTTGTCTGTACCATAGAAACTGATTAGTGTTCAATATCTGGGTGGCAGTTTGTCTGTACCATAGGAACTGATTATTAGTGTTCAATATCTGGGTGGCAGTTTGCCTGTACCATAGGGACTGATTAGTGTTCAACGTCTGGGTGGCAGTTTGTCCCATAGGAACTGATTAGTGTTCAACATCTGGGTGGCAGTTTGTCTGTACCATAGGAACTGATTATTAGTGTTCAATATCTGGGTGGCAGTTTGCCTGTACCATAGGGACTGATTAGTGTTCAACGTCTGGGTGGCAGTTTGTCCCATAGGAACTGATTAGTGTTCAACATCTGGGTGCCAGTTTGTCTGTCCCATAGGAACTGATTAGTGTTCAACATCTGGGTGGCAGTTTGTCTGTACCATAGGAACTGATTATTAGTGTTCAATATCTGGGTGGCAGTTTGCCTGTACCATAGGGACTGATTAGTGTTCAACGTCTGGGTGGCAGTTTGTCCCATAGGAACTGATTAGTGTTCAACATCTGGGTGCCAGTTTGTCTGTACCATAGGAACTGATTAGTGTTCAACATCTGGGTGGCAGTTTGTCTGTACCATAGGGACTGATTAGTGTTCAACATCTGGGTGGCAGTTTGTCTGTACCATAGGAACTGATTAGTGTTCAACATCTGGGTGGCAGTTTGTCTGTACCATAGGACGTGATTAGTGGAACCAGTGGCTTATGGGCAATCTTAACTTGGAAACACTTCAGGCCTTATAAGTATCTGGAAAATGTCTCACTTGTCACATACTTGCATGGCAGTCTTTCCTGATATGTGAAAATCTCTGTTCAGCATCAATTAACTTTCTAGCAAAAACAGCGATAGGACATAACACTTCTTCATCTGTTTGGAGTAATGCCACCCCTAATCCATATCTATAAGCATCTGCAATCAGAGTAGATTTTTTGTGACATCATAGTATGTTAGCACTAGAGCTGCTGTTAACATTTTTATTACTCTGCTTAGACTCGAGCATTTTCCAATAACCACATAAATATTTCTTTAACTGGTCTGTTAATGGACTCAGCACAATCTCTAGATCTGTCAAGAGCTTGCCCAAGAAGCAAATCATGGCTAGCACTTGACTTAAGTTAGTCATACAAGAGAGTTTCGAACTCTGCTAATGCTGTTACCTCACTTGCATTTGGTTTGATTCTACTAATATTCATGCTGTGACCAAAGTGCTAGAATTCAGCCACTTCAAACGAAATTTGTTACTGTCTAACTTTAAAACCCAAATTGTTAATTGTTTGGAGTACTACCTTAAACCTTAAATCATGAATCATATTATCTGGACCAAATACCATGATGTCGTCTGTAACAGTAACAATATCATCATGCCCTTTGAGCAAATCATTCATTTTGTGCTGAAAGATTTCAGGTGCTTTAGGAGTGATGAAGCGGACTGGCTTTTAACTATCTTCCTCTAGGGTGTTTGCCAGAACTCACTGAAGCATTTAACTAGATCTGGTGCTGAGTCTTCTTGAATAATGAACCTTTCTCACACAACTATCATTAAGCTTTCTTAGGTTAACAAATATTCATACGCATTTTTTTTTCTTTATTACTCAGACAGTCATCACATACCATTCAGTCGTTTCAGTTAAACTTTCATCTATAGCAAGGCTTTACATTTTTTTAAGTTCTGTCTCTGTTTTAGAAAACGTAGGAAATGACACTTTGAGTGGTCAAGACATGTGGAACAGCATTTGTTGTTGTTTTTATTAAATCGTCGCTGCTTGGTTCACAATTGAACAGACCAGCTTTTCCAATCACATTTATGCTGACTTCCTTTATTAAGTAAATTAGGCCTATCTAGTATGCCACAATCTAAAGAGCAGATTAACTGCATGCAGACCATCACACACATAAAACCAGAACAGCTGCAGATATTTTTAGAAATTTAAATGGGAAGCATGTGATATCATACTAATACTACTTCCTAAATCAGTCTTGAAAATTATTTTGGCTCTGTGAAGTTTCACTTTCCAGTCTGCTTTAATATCAGAAATAGTAGACACTAAACCTAGAAAAAAACATTTTATGAACATTATTTTCAGTTTTTTCACAAACCTAACATCTTTAATTAACTTACACTCACTATTCTACTGCATTTATTTACTTTGATCAGTATTATATTTCTTTTTAATTTGCCACTCTCTATCGCTGTGGTTACTCAAACATATAAATTGTAGTATTTAAATTAACATTTTGTATGGCTCTTGCTGAAGTTAAATTCACTGCAACTTGTAACTTTTGAAACATTGCTACATTAGCCAGTCCAGTAATAAGTCTGTCTCCAAACTGTTCATCTTTTGTTCCAGTAAACCTACAATTTTTAATCATTTCATACAAATGAGCTTCAAAAGCTTCAGCATATTCGCATGCAGTTGGTACATGTCTGTGAAAGCTTGACCTGTCATGTTTTGTATTTCTTTTTGGCAGAAGAGGTTACTTGAGCTTACTAATTACTGAGTCATGTACAACACTCTGGCTCTTTGAGAAAGAAAATTAGCTTTATATTGTCAATACCTCCTTTCCCATGGAGTACAACTAAATGTTTACCTGGACATTTTTTATCCAATATTGTTGCCTGTCTAAAATCTGTAAATCTTTGCCTCCAGGAAGACCAGACAATTGGTTTTGAGAAATAAAATGCTTAGGTGGGCTAGACTTTGTCAGTTTTGCCAAAATAAAAAAAATAAAAAAAAAAGAAATATATATATATATATAGATCTACTACTTTACAATGAATTTTCTCTTAACCGAAAACGAAAAGTAGAACCCCACTTCAGCGAAAGTGCACTTCAACGAAAGTGCACTTTCACTGACGTCTAGGTGCCTGATCACTTCACAAATTAAAAAAATATATAACAAAAACATGCTTTTGCAAGGAGGCAAGCCCACCTACACCCCTGACCCCTCATGTAGGGGACTGTGCCCCCTCACACCCCCCTACTTAAATATACCAACTCTGAGATCGCAATACAGCGAGGAAAAGGGAATATTCCCATTCTGCGCTGTATTGTGATCTCCGTAGTCAGTTTTGGAAGTTTCAGTACTTCGAATAAGTGGGTTCGTACAAGTGAAGTTCGAAGCACTGAAACATAGACCAAACACAGTAAACCCATATATATATATATATATATATATATATATATATATATATATATATATATATATATATATATAAATAAAATACGTCTTATAAGCATGGGACACTCAGATCCTCCAGTGAAATGACCAGGGTTCAGTTGAAAAGGAGCATCTGTATAACAAAACATAATAATTAGGAGCATACTTTTTGACTGGTCAGTATGAGCAAACTTTGTGTTTTTACTCTTTTCATTAAGAACTGAATGACCCCACTGGCCTCTTTTGTTTATTAATGCCCATAAATCAACTCACTTTGAATTCCTTGGTTCAACATTGTGAAAATTCTTAACATAAATTCATTGTATTATTTTGTTAGTTATATGATTCGGTCCTCAATTAATAGCAGGAAAATTATAATATCTGGATGAAGTAAATCCTGTTGGGTGGGTCTGTTATCCCAGATATTAACTCTGAAATAAAGACTATTGATCTCTTCCGGATGATAGTAGCTGGGGAGATTAATCTTGATATTTAAAGGGAATTGTTCTTCTAGTCATTAACTCTGAAATACTTATCTCCATAGACCTTCACTGTGAAACTCTTGTGGCTACCACAAATATAGGTAACTGAGTAATGTGTATGTTTTTTTCCCTCCAAGAGCATTTAATTAACTTTTTCAGCACACGTTTAATAGTTTTAATTATGAGCTCCACTGTCCCTGATTTAAAAGAGAAGAGTGCATATGAAATATTTGTTTTATTCCAATTAGGTCATGCATTTCTGTGATAATTATTACTGTGCGATGTGTACCCTGACACATTATGTTATCTTAGGGGAAACCCCATTAGGAAATCTCCTGAAACTATAATAATTTTCTGGTCTATTTGACAGAATTAAATTTTAGGGGTACTTATTTGGAGACCATATCAATCAAAACTAGCTGATACTAATGTTCCTTTTTGCTGTTGGCAATTGTTTGAATAAGTAAATGAATTAATATAAATCCGCACACCAGTATCCCTGATACACCTACTCCTACTCCTACTCTAACTTTCTCTCCCACATTCCCCTGAAATACTTACTTTTTCCATTTGCTCCTACTATATTCAACCACAATGACATCCACCTTCATAAAATTAAATGGTTTCAACTGCCCTCTCTATGTCACACAATAAAGCTCAAATATACCCTTACATACCTCAGATACTTACTACTAAAACATCCAATGCATAAATCACTACTCTCAGATGTTATACATCCCAACCCTGGACCTAACACCTCTTCATCTCTACCCAAACAACCTATCAGTACCTCCACTGTATTCATACAACCCTCTCCCCCATCCTTCCCTCCACTATAACCTTCTACTGAGAATCTTTCATCCATTTCTAACAGAAAGTTAACTTTTCTGTCTCTTAATATTCAAAGTATCTTAAACAAAGTCACTGAACTTCATTTCTGGATATCTGTCCACACCCCCAACAATCTAACCCTCTCTGAAACCTGGCTAAAATCATACATATGTGACGGTGAAATTTTACTACTGAGCTACAATATCATCTGTCAAGATAGACTCAAGAAAAAATGGGGAGGTATAGCAATACTATAGTCAGAACAACTCCTCCTTCTCCACTATCACCCTCTCTACTTAATTTCCACCCAGCTGAAGTCCTTATAGCAAATTGCAAGCTGTACAACTATAGAAAATAGCAATTGTTTCCATCTATATTCCCCCAGGAAATAACATCCCTGTCCTCGAACACCTTCTTTCCTGGATATCACAAACTATCAGCTATGAAACTCTTATAATGGGCGATGTGAACATTGATTGGAATTCTCTAAACACTAACTCTTCCACTGCCAGCATAAATCTCTTTGGCTTCTCCCAACTAATCTCTTCCCCTACATATCTGAATAACACACTGACACCATCTGTACACTTGACTTGATCCTCACCTCCCCCACAACTCTGCCCGATACCTTAAGTGACCACCTTCCTAACCATATTCAAAGACACTCCCTACATTCTAATAAATCCCATCAATATAAAGACTGTTGAACAGTCTATAACTTTGACCTAGATACCTTCAACCATTTACTATCCTCAGTCAACTGGTCCTTCCTCTACAACCTCACCCTTGAGGATACTGTTTTACAATTCAACACCATATTCCTAAACATCCTAAACTTGCATACCCCAGTCCACAAAATTAGAATTATATCTAACTTTGCACCTTGGATAACTCATTCCCTCATGCACAAAAGAGATAATTCCTGGAAAAACTGGAAGAAAAATAAATCACCTTCAAGTTTACAATCTTACACAGAACTCCGTAACTTAACAAAAAAAACAAGTCAATAATGATAAAAGAAACTTTTACCTAAAGCCACAAACTAAACCCCACTCTAAACCCCCAAATTCTGGAGTCTAATAAATGAACTTCTACACCCTTGCAGACCCTTTACTCCTTCTCCCTCCTCCAATAGCTCTGCCTTTGACACTGTCTCAGTTCTTAACACCTTCTTTATTGACTCCATATAGAAACGTATTAATTAAGATACAAATGCCTACCCCTCTACTTCTCCCTCTCTATCCAGCCACCCCTCTACCTCTTCCTCTCCCTCTCCTTCCACCCATAAACCCCCATCTGGTCTTAACCCTGTCCTCACACCATATATCAGAGTGATTCTCAGTAAACTCAAGCCCTTCTGCTGATAACTTACTACCTCTTTTCCTTAAAGGTGCTGCTCACTCCATCGCTTACCCTGTCTCCATACTTAACAATAGATCTATCCAAGAAAACAATGTTCCTCAAATCTGGAAGAAATTCTATGTTATACCCTTACATAAAGGAGGCAACTCCACTGACCCCTCCAACTACAGGCCTATTGCTATTCTATCTCCTCTATCTAAAATACTTGAGAAGTGCATTCATAAACAGCTCATAGATCATCTTCTACAAGAAAATCTCCTAACCCCTACCCAACACGACTTTTGCCCCCACCACATTACCTCCACAGTACTAGTATCTTTCATAAAATCTATCTTCAAATCCAGCGACAATAATAAACTCATCTCCTGTCTTTTCCTTGAGCTTTCAGAAACCTTTGACACAGTCTCCTATAGCATTCTCCTATTAAAACTTTCTAGCTTTAATCTCCCCAACTGAGCTATTTCCTGGTTTACTAGCTATCTCTCAAACAGACAACAGTCAGTAAAATGGCTCTCTGCTACCTCTCCCTTGCTACCTGCCAACACTGGGGTTCCCCAAGGCTCTATTCTTGGACGCTTACTATTTAACATTTTTACTAACAACCTCTATGCTTCCAGTCTTCACTCTTCATTAATTCAGAATGCTGATGAGTCTACTATAACTCTCACTCTGATAGTCTCTCTCACCTCCTCACTCTTACTCAAAAATCTCTCCACTCAGTCGAATCTTGGCTAACCTCCGAACAGCTCCTTCTAAATCCTAACAAAACCAAACTTCTCCTCTTTCTCCATAAATCCCACCAGGACCTCAAAGCAACCTTTACCATCTCTTCACTCAGCAACACAACTATCAAAGTTGAATCCCACATTAAACTTCTAGAGGTCATAATAGACAAACAATTTCATCTTTACATACATCACTGCATTAAAAAGACCCATCAAAAACTTGGCCTGCTCTATAGAAATAAAAAAATCCTCACAAATAAATCTAAAACCTCCCTTGCACAAGCTTATCTCCTACCCACTCTTTTATATGCCCCTATTCTTACTAACCTGCAAACTAATCGCTCAACTAAACTAGAACTCACCTATAACAAAATTTCTAAATTTGCTTCAAATCAATCCTATCACTCACATCATCGGCTATCTTTTAAAAGGCTTCAGTGTCTAGAACTTCGGCATCAACTTCTTCTGCTTTAGCTACACCTGACTCAGTCTCCTCTTTACCAACCCAATTCCTGTCCAGCTCACTCAACCATCTTCTCTCTCTCTACACTCCTAATTGCACACTCTGTAGCTCTGACCAACACCTGCAGGAGATTTACAAACCCAAAAACAACATTGGTAAAATCCTCTGCAACCAATCAGTTGCCAATGCATCGAACAAACTGCCCCTGTGTGTTAGAATGTTTTCCAACACTTGCTGTTTCAAAAAGTCCTTAAAGGACCTCCTTTTAAATTCTTGGACTTGCACTGACCCTACCTAAACTCTAGCTCCACTGCAACATACCCCTCCTTAACCTTACTTTATTTCTAACCTGCATCTTTACAATCAAAAAGTAGCCTATGAACCCAAAAGTGATGCTATATTTTCATACTGATGCATGTTTTAAATCTGTAAATTTTATTTAGTGTTTATGTGTAGGATACAATTGTTTTAAGGATTAGCATTTTACTTTACCCTTTATAGAGTCTTGACCAGTGTTACATCATACTGTTCATTTGTTAATTCTTTATGTTAATTTAGTTTTAAATATAAAGGTACATAGTATTTGTTATTCTTCAGCATTTATTGTATATATATAAACATTAGAGCTTTTTCTCTCAGGTCTCCACTGAAAAAGGGCATCTGCCCATTTGGACTAACCCGGTCAACAAATGTCAAATAAATATCAAATAAATAAATAAATAAACAAATAAAATAACTTTCTTTGGCTCTAGGTAGACAGCTAAGGTTTTGTTGTTACTAGGATAGCGTATAAACATACCAGGCACCATTTGTAAAAGTTCTTAACATCCTTATTGGTTTAAGTAAAAATACTTGCCTGTTTCATTATTTCACGTTGCCCAGCCAACTAATTCAGCCAAATAATTGTGCATGTTTAGTTTTTTTTTAACAAAATACATTATTGAGTCCATTTCTCTGTATCACATATGAAAAAAGGATTATCATTTTCTAACGGCTATATTCAGTGTACTCTAATGTAACTGCCCTCTACTCTGTATCTGTATCTTTATTGCCAGCATGGTCTGCAGGGGCATACAGTTTGTTTGGGGGAAGTAACCTTCTTTATGCTATCAGGAAAACTACACAGCAGGTGGTATAGAATCTATTGTAATATTCATATTCAGATTACATGTATCTACTCCAGGAACCTACACCCCAGCTATTGAGTGTAGGAATGTCACAGAGCATATTTCCGGACATTTCCTATGGAAAATACACATTCCAGCATGCAAGTATTCCCTCAGATGTAATATCATCCAAACTATTGAACGCCTCTGGAATGATAAACAAAATCTGGAAAAAAATAGTAACAGTGTTTGAATTTAAACCAAGGAAGCAGCTGTGTATATTAAGCCTCATTTGGGAAATGTTTAAACAAAAGATCCTCTTAGTACTACTGGCTTGTCTGTTTACCAGCCCCTTAGGTTTGTTTTAATGTCAGAATATGCTCAAAGTCCAGGTTTTATTTGAGAGGTCTCAGTAACAAGACCATGTCAAGAAATGGTAGGAGTTATGTAACACTGTTCCATGGGAGATTTGTTCCAGCTGTGAACTGTCCATTTACAGAGTTGCTGTGTTTGTGATGTATACTGTACTTCATTAATAATGACACATTGCACTGACTACAATGTAGCTATAGACTGGTTCCATGGTATTGCATTTTTAGGTCTTATTGTATCTAATTTTTCACAACTTTGAAAAAGGTACAATAAAATCATTATTTGAATGACTGAAACTAACTTTATCAGTTTAACATAAAGAAAGTAAAAAGGCGTGACGAGCTTCAATCTGAAATTCCTACAGTTTACCAAGCTACCTAATGTTGAAGTAATTGTTTCAAACTTGTGTACTTTACATGATATACACAGTTATTTTGTGATAAGTTCAATACGGGTAATATTTATTTTATCTTTGGTGCAATTTCAGGATGCATTTTAATTAAATAGCTACTTTAATTCGTTTCTACATCCTCTTTGTGGGGGCTACAACTCATTTTTTGTTGCAGTCTTACACTTTATATTTGTCCAGTAACTTTATATAGCATGCAGTGACAATTTTTGTGGTGGTGCAAAACTCTTCAAACTGAACTCTGACCTTGGTCATGAGGCCATACTATTACTGAGGTATTTTGATGTCTTCATCTCCTAATCCACATCTATCCTTCCCAAGGAGTAGAACCTATGTATTTAAATACTCACAACATGAGATTAGTTTTAAGTCTTCTGCAAATCTTAGTGGAAGCTGTGTGTTGTTTATATGAGGTTCTTCAATGCCTTTTAATATTAGAAGTCTAGCCATCAAAATTAACATGGTCAAAAACTGGGCCCCCTATTGAAATCTCAAGACTTGCATTGCTGGGTCCAGAGGAATTAAACAAAAGACCAAAAATTCAGAGAATAGTGAATTTCAAACATCTACCTAACACTGCTGTGCACCCTTTTGTACATGCGCAAGCCCTCACCCCTTGCACCCCTAATGTGGGGGCCAAGTCCCCACATCTCCCAAACTTATAGATAGATAGACAGATACATACATGCATACATATGTACATATCAACTCCAAGATCCCCATACTTTAAAGAAAAGAGAATATTATCAGAAATTGCAACCTTGAACTTAAAAAAAAAAAAAATATATATATATATATATATATATATATATATCCAAATTTGCAGCCATTTCATCTGCACATTTTAGGACTCAGCAATGTGGGTCCTGAGATTTTAAATTGTTACAAAAAATTAGCTTAGCTTCCTTCTCACAATAAAGACTAGAATATCACTTTTGGCAAAATACCTATGATAAACCTGGTTATAGTTTTCTAATTGGAAAGCCTTCTACCATGGTGGGGTAGAAATCTTCTTGACATTACCTATAGGTAATGATTTAGCATGACATAGCAAAAGCAAGCTCACATTTCTATCTCTTAAGAAGATAATTTCTTAAGTGTCAATAAAAATGAATTTTCAATATACTATTCATCTTACACTTGCTCAAGACATTCCTGAACAACATTTCTTAATCACCCCCATTTAGATACAGCACAATAACTTGGAAGGCCACAGTATAAACAGGGACCATTTTCCAAAATGCATTATGGAAGAACTCATCTCTACTCAGGTTTTGTGATGACCTGATAGATACTTCACCCCGATGCTTTGCCAGAGATGGCCTGCATCTGTCACCCCTGGGCTTCTGGATACTGGCCAAGGCCCTTGACACCCCTATAGTGCCTGTTTAGGTGGTGTTCCAAAGACCAAATTACCACTGTAACAGCTACAAACAAATGCAATATGAAGGTCATGCTGTTCAGTGCTAGAAATCGAAATCTCAAAATGCACTTGCTTGAAGTACTCCTCAAAATGGAGAACACCAATATTTGTGCTGTAACAGAGATGTGGTTCAAGGCAGCAGAAGGGACCCCTGCACTACCAGGCAATAAGTCATTCCACACCTTTTAGCCACAGAACTTGGACCGAAGCTCCAAAGGCGGTGGTGTTTCCATATTCATAAAGGATGCGCACACCTCCAGACTGGTAGCCCAACATAACGCATCTGAGATACTTCAGGTGCAGCTAACATTGGGTAAGACAGCGATTCAGGTCATAGCCTGTTATAGGTCCCCAACCATGTCCCAAGATTCACACTCCATGTTCCTGAGGACCGTGGAGAATATTAGGGTCCAGCCTAACACTCTCATACTTGGCGACTTCAACTACCCCTCCATTAACTGGGAAAACTACTCATGTACCAATACACTTGCCCAATGCTTTCTGGAATTCATTAATTCCAATGCCCTGGGCCAGCTCATTCTTACCCCCACTAGAGGTAGCAACATCCTTGACCTGGTCATTACTAACATGGGCAACCATTGTTCTACACCAATAATCAACTCCTCCGTGGTTAGATCCGATCACAAACTAATCACCTTGGAAATTCACATCCCTCCCACCCTCCCCCAAGAATGGTAACCACCATGAAAAACTTCTCCAAAGCTAAATTTGGGCTCCTAAAGACAGAGGTGGCTAACTTCACGACACCCATGCAAATGGAGAGTAGTTGCATGACTGGCAGATCATACACCAATACACTGTACGAACACATACACAAATGCATGGATCTCGCCATACCCAATAGAACTAAGATACTCTCCTCAAAAAAAAAGGAAGCCAATCTGGTGGTCCCCTGCCATAAACAAACTATAAAACAGAAGAAGAAAACTGATGCAGAATAAGGTGAAGTCCCAAGACTGGAAAAATACCCTCAACAAAAAGTTGAGATCCCTCATCAAATCTTCTAAAGCTAGCTATGAAAACAGAATCGCAACAGATAGTAAAGACAACCACAATGCCTGCTATAGTTATGTAAAGAATCTCCATGGCAATACCCAGATTTGCTCTGAGCTACTGCACAATGGTACATCCTATACCAGGCCAACAGATATTGCCAATATACTGGTGGGCAGATTCAGTGCTAACTTTACCCCTCTCTCCCCCCAAAGGAACAATCACAATATCAGTAGATTGCCAGGCACCCAGTATTACTGCTGCACAGGTTAAAACAGCATTGTCCTAGGCCAAGAATACAGCTTCTATGGGACCTGACAGTATCCCTGGCTGTGTTCTACATGAACTACAGAGTGAACTGGCCCCTCACCTGTGTGCCCTGTTCAATCACAGCCTCACCTCAGGCTTTGTCCCTACTGAATGACGCACTGCTACAGTCATCCCTCTCCACAAAGGAGGAGAGACTACAGACCTCAGGAACTATCGCCCCATTAGCCTGATGAGTCTGATATGCAAAGCTGTGGAATGCATTATCATGGACCTAATAAACAAGAATATAGGGAATCTCCAAACTCTGGATCCTACACAGTTTGGTTTTGTGAGAGGTAGAGCATGCCTGCTCAGCTTGGTCGACTTCTTTGAGTCAGTCATCAGAGCTGTGGATGAAGGTAAGGTGGTTCATACAGCCTACCTTGATCTGGCCAAAGCCTTTGATACAATTCCCCACTCAGGAATCATAGAAAAACTTACTAAGCTAGGCATCAACCCCTATGTCACTAGGTGGGTTGCAAACTGGCTCACAGATAGAACCCACAGTGTGAAAGTAGCTGACTCCAAGTCAGACTGCAGACCAATCATGAGTGGAGTCCCACAGGGTTCAGTCCTGGTTCCTCTCCTGTTTGGTATCTACTTCTTTGAAGTCCAGGCCAACACAAAGGTACTCTGGCTGACAAAGTTCACAGAGTATTGCAAATTGGGAGCTATTATTAACTCCCCAGGTGATGCTGACATCCTACAGAAAGGCCTCAATGAGACCAATGACTGATGTCAGAACCATGGCCTTAAGCTCAATGCCAAAAAATGTTTCTTCATCCCCTTTAGGAAAAACCCATTTCCCCTGAATTACCACATTGATGGTAGTCCATTGAACACAGAAGCTGTTATAAGATATCTGGGAACACAGGTTTACAGCAACCTCACTTTTGACCACCACATTGCCACTGTGGCCAATACTCCTTCTATGTGGCACATCTCATTACTAAGGGTTTTGCATCCAGGAAAGAAAGAGGGCATTGTCTCCCCATTTGGCATGTACCTCACTAGACACCTGCAACAACTGGAGAGGCCACAAAACTACTTCACAAAGAGGATCCTAGGCCTTAAACACTTGTCCTATATGGACAGACTCAAAAAACTCCAACTATTCTCTGTCTCATATTGCCTACTTAGAGGCGATCTCTGCTTGACTTACAAAGCCATGTTTGACCCAGCTCTGTTAGAAATCCTACATCTAAAGAAATCCCAATCCCGCCACACCACATGCTCCAGAGACCTCAACCTGATTACCACAATCAACAGAACATGCTGGAGGGAAAGTTTCATAACCCACAGACTGCCCATGCTATGGAATAGACTTCCCATACATGTCAAGCAGAGCACCTCACTTGCCCATTTCAAGAGAAATCTTGATGAGTGGATGGGAAATAGAAAATTCACCCCGGGGATCACTCCAGTGGCTCTACTCGACAGAGGCACTATGAACTAAGGTTGGGTGGCATGGTGCCAGGGTAATCCTATGGGCTAGGCTTATAAAGGCTCCAGGGCCATTAGCCTAGTACACACCTATGAACCTCATTTGAAATGCCAGAAGTCTTCAACAGATTCTGTATTATACCATGTGTTGAGTTAATGCTTAGAAAAATAGTTTTCCACAATTTTAAATATGACGGGTCACAATTCAGTTTGACATCTGCTAAAATATCTGTAAAATGCTATGATTTGACAGCTCTTTGAAGAGCTGATAAAATACATATATTGCCATGGTAGTTGAAATATGTTTAAAAAATGTGCAGATAAGACCGAAAATTCCTGCTATGCAAATATTTTTGTTTTGGAGGTTTTCTTTTCTTTTAATGCCTCACTGCCTGATTAACATCAGCTTCCTGTGATCTGTTGGTCCACTCATTCCTCATGGGGTGAAAACTGTTTCCAGACCTTTTGTTATCCATTGAAGGTGAAGCTGATAGTAGAGCCATTATTTTGGCAATCATTATCTCATTTCATGGATGCGGTCTAAAGCTACTCTCTGATGCCCCAGCATGCCATGCCCCACTATAGCTACCATACTGGCTTTCATGGTCTCACCCACAACTCTCCCTATGGGGCCTTTTCTTAGTGGAACAACCTATGACACTGACCTGGAGAACCAGGTAACTTCAAAGGGAGGAGCCATGAGGTGGGCACATTGATGTAAGTTGTGCATCTCTTACTGTGCCACCCCAGCTCTTCCAACTTCCTGAGACACTAATGAGTCTTTGGTCATCCATGTCACAATCAGGACTTTATCTCTGTGTGCCACAGAGCAGAGGATTTTTTGTAAATATTTAAAAAATATTTTACTATGTATCCATTGCTATAAAGCTCAATAAGAAAGGCACAGCACTACTTAGAATCTTCTTTTCCCAAGTCAGAGACATATAGATCAGATATTTTAAAGTAGCTATTGTTATAACACAATAATGCTATGCTGTTAAAATAAATTCTCCATATTATCGAATGCAAAGCAGATTATCAGAGCAGCAGTCACATAAGTATTAACACATTTAATGCTTGTTTCTGAAATTAGTTGTAAACAACTGAGACACACACACACACACACACACACACACACACACACACACACACACACACACACACATAATCAGATGTACATATTCATTGACTTTCATCTAACAGTTCCTAAAAGTACAGTATGTGAAATATTCCATTATAAATAAACAAGGGAAAAGGTCTACCATTTCTCAACAACAACAAAAAGATAATATACACTAAAAGTAAAATAAATAAACAAATAATAAATAAAACTTACAAATAAATTCAGTAAACTAATAAACAAAATAATTACTTTCTAAGTGCGATAATATTCTACAGGGTGGACATAACAGAGAAATAACTATTTTTGAAGAGTAGAGAAGCCCTCTGCTTGTTGTAGCAAGTCTCATGACTCTCCTTTTGGGCCCATTATATCCTAATAATGCCCACCATTTCCAGCATTAATGCTAACATATTTAGCAGTGATCTGGCACACAAAATAGCTCCACTGAGTCCTAGCTATAAATGCATTTCCTTGTATTTCAAGCTTGAGCATTCAGCAGTCATGCAGAATCACACACAACTGAAGCAAAAAATGTTCTGACTACAACCAACATAACTTTGGACTTAGCATAAATTGCAAATAATGGTTAAAAAGATTAATAAGGTTAATATTGTTCAAATAAAACCTGAAGTAAGGCACACACAGAGCTCAGCAAAAAGGATAACTGCTTTAATGAACAAGCACAAAAACAATCCACAGCAACCTAAATCGCAGCAGCACAGCACAGCAAACGAAATTGCAAAGCACAAGCAACAGCATAACTTTCAACATTTCATGATATTTAACTCTTTCACACTCAATGTCAAATATTAAATCAGTGACAATCTTATTATTAATAATTTCAATCTGCGAAAACATTTTGTCCATTTACAACTCATCGTTTCTAATTATTGCCTTCATAATTTCAAACCCACATTTATCAAATGCACAAATAAGGTTCTTATGAAAGTCCGAGTTTTCCACAACATTGTTGGGGTATTTACACACCCGAAGACCTTTAGGAATAATGCTCAATTGCAAACAATGTTTAAGATACATGTTATCCATTTCCAATGCTTTAAACTTAAAAAGCATATTATCCAAATCCGAAATTAAAGTGGTGTAGCTACCACTATAATTTTTGTGTTGAGGTATAGGCATCTGTTTAAATTCAAGTTCAAAATCAGGAATATCTTTAAACTGAACAGTACCTGTATTATTTTGATGTACAACACCAGTTGAAGTTGCGATACTTCTATTGCTTCCATTCACAGGTTTCAAAACTGAAGTTCCAGATGAACTTGCTGGTAAAGAAATATTAGGAAAACCATCCAAGCTTCTACAATGAGGCTGGACACCCTGGCCATGCTGTGAATCCAATTGGGCTTCTGTTATTGAAACAACTGCAACTGCAGTTAAAAGTGGTGAACTGGGTGAGCTTCGGAAGCTCGTAGGTCAGATATCCCAACTTGTGGGCTTGCTTACACCCTTAACACAAACTTTGATATCTTCGATTCCCTGTAACTAGGAGAGACTCGCCGGTTCAGCTTTGAATGAAGGAACCGTTTCCCAATTGGATTCAATATTTGAACTGTATCTTACTGAAATTGGTACACCTTGTTTGCTGTAGCATAGACTAGATCCAGGCCTGCTGAATCTAGCTTTGTTTATATGCTTGTTGTTTGTTTGCTTGTTATTTCCCTGGAACGCAAATTCCACCTAATCTGTGCTTCTCAAGCGCTTCTGTGGATCACTAGTGATATCTGCATTGCTTACTGTACTTATTTCCTTGTTTCACTTGAAAGAAAGTTACTGTTTGTCGTTTTTGCATTTAAGTTACCTGTAACACATTGCACTTAAGTTACCTGGCACTTGCTCACTAAAGCAATTATATAAGTCAGCACTAAAAATTAAAAGCACTACACCCTCACTCCCCACTGGCCCTTGTTTTCAATTATAAAGGAATTCCCAATATTATTCTAGCATGTCCAAAGGTCAGTTGTCAATCTCCTCTCCAGTCCAGCTGGTGAATCTGGGAATTTTGAGGCAATGTTACAACTGCCTCATGCACACAGACAACCCTCTCCTCCTCCCAACAATTTCCAACACATGTGAGAGATGCAACCATATAGCCAAACTGGAG
Organism: Protopterus annectens; assembly: GCF_019279795.1. Lineage (NCBI taxonomy): Eukaryota > Metazoa > Chordata > Ceratodontiformes > Protopteridae > Protopterus > Protopterus annectens. Next base: position 362,001,397 of record NC_056739.1, read on the forward strand.
GCTAAGCTCTCTCAACTCAGTACTGGCATAACCAGTCAGGAGGAGAAGGAAACCACACTCACTACAATTCCAGTCTCACATAGACCTACCACGACAGCAAACCAAGCACATAATCACACAAAAACATACTCGGAGGCACTAAATAAAGATCTGCCTAAGCAGCAGAGACCTCCAAAGCAGACACCCAAGCAACCGCTACCCCAAAACAAAACACATGCAACACATATCTCACAAAGCCAGTGTGTCGAACAGTCACAGCCCTTAAGACTAAACAACACACCTGATACACTTGTAATAGGTGACTCTATCGTCAGGCACACTGACGTCCCGCTCACCAAGGGTCACGGTGAGCAGCCTGTCAGCGCTAGGATCCACCACATAACACAAGCACTCAGGTCACTCCAAGGCAAGTACAAATATGACTCAGTCATTGTCCATGCTGGTGTGAATGACCTGAGACGTACCTCCCTGGACTACATGAAAAGAGACATAGAGGAGCTCTCTGAGCATGTAGCCCAGGCCGGTATGACCCTGAACTTGAGTAGCATCTTACCCTCACCAAGAATGATGCCACAATATGAAGACAAGATGATCAATTTCAACAACTGGCTTAAGTACTGGTGTCATTCAAAGGGGATCCAATGCCTGTCAACTTGGGATGATATGCTCGACAAGCCACGATGCTTCGCTAGGGACGGCTTGCACCTGTCACCCCTGGGCTAAAGGATATTGGCAAAGGCTCTTGCTACCCCCATAATGCTACTCAATGCCAGAAGTCTAAACCTCAAGATGCATGCACTCGAAACTCTCCTTAGCATGGAGAACATCGATATCTGTGCAGTAACAGAAACGTGGTTCAGGGCTCCCGAGAGCACCCCAGCACTACCAGGTTATACCTCATACCATGCTTTTCGGCCCCAAAACTTGGACCAAACCACAAAAGGAGGGGGAGTATCGATATTCATAAAAGATACCTACACCTCCAGGTTGGTGGCAAAGCACGAAGCATCAGAGACTATCCATGTGCAACTAACAGTGGGTAAAACTTCCTTCCAGTTTATAGCCTGCTACAGACCACCCTCCCAAACCCAGGAACCCCACTCGGCCTTCCTGAGAACACTGGAAAATATGAAGGTCTCTCCAAACACCATTATATTGGGCGACTTCAACTACCCAAACATAGACTGGGAGCATTACTCTAGCTCCAACACCCTAGCCCAAAGGTTCCTAGAATTTATAAACTCACATGCTATGGAACAACTTGTTACCACTCCCACAAGAGGGGAAAACATACTGGACCTGATCATCACCAACATGGGGACTCTGTGCTCCAGACCAGAAGTGTATCCCTCACTGGTAAGATCAGACCATAAACTAATCTCACTGGATATTCACATCCCGACCCCACCCCCTGCCCAGAAAACCACAGTGAAAAGCTTCTCTAAAGCAAATTTCACACTCCTCAAAACCGAGGTGGAATCCTTCAAAGCCCCCGGGCCTGTGGAAAATACGGCCCAGACTGCAAAATCCTTTATAAACGCATTCTATGAACACCTTCAGGAATGCATGGATCATGCAATCCAAATAAAACCAAGACCCAGTCCTCCAAATAAAACCAAGACCCAGTCCTCCAAAGGCAGACGTCCTGTCTGGTGGACCCCAGCCATAAACAAACTATACAATAGAAGGAGGAAGCTACTAAATGATAGAGCAAAATCCCAAAAAGGGAAGGCATCACTGATCAGTATTAGCAAAAAACTACGGGCACTCATAAAATTGTCTAAGGCCAACTTTGAGAGAAATATTGCACAGGACACTAAGGACAATCACAAGGCTTTCTTTTGTTATGTTAGGAACCTGGATGGTAATTCCCAGATATGCTCAGAATGTCCAAAATGACAAAAAATACACCGAACCCACAGACATTGCCAACATCCTAGCTGACAGGTTCAGCGCAAACTCCCCCCCCCCCACCAAAAGGGTAAATATCTATTCCAGCAGAGTGCTGCCCCCTAACATCTCAGATGCTCAGGTAAGAGCCACCTTCTCCAAAGCAAAAAACACAGCATCAATGGGACCAGACGGTGTCCCGGGCTGTGTCCTACATGAACTCCAAGAAGAGCTAAACCCAAACATAAAACTACTGTTCAATCTCAGCCTTACTACAGGATATGTGCCCAAAGAGTGGTGTACAGCAACAGTGGTCCCTCTCCATAAAGGTAGTGCCTCAACGGATCCTGGAAACTATTGCCCCATAAGCCTGACTAGCTTGGTCTGCAAAGCTATGGAAAGGATCATCATGGACCTCATAAATAAAGATATTGGGGACCTACAGACACTGGATCCTACCCAGTTCGGCTTTGTTAAGGGCAGCTCCTGCCTCTTAAACCTGGTTGATTTCTTTGAAACAGTCACCAAGGCCATTGACGAGGGGAAGGTGGTCCACACAGCCTACCTGGACCTCGCAAAAGCCTTCGATACAATACCCCACTTGGGCATTATAGATAAGCTCACCAGCTTAAATATAAACCCCTATGTCACTAGATGGATTGCAAACTGGCTCAAGGACAGAACCCACATGGTTAGAATTGCTGGAGCCATGTCAGACTCCAAACCAGTTACAAGTGGTGTCCCACAAGGCTCAGTCCTGGGACCTCTCTTGTTCGGTATATATTTCTCAGAGGTACAGGCCAACACGGAAGGACTGTGGCTGACCAAGTTCGCAGATGACTGCAAACTGGGCGCCATAATCGACTCTCCAGCCAACACAAGCATCCTCCAAAAGGGCCTCATAGAAACAGACACCTGGTGCCAGAGCCATGGCCTCAAGCTAAATGCCAAAAAGTGTATAGTCATCCCCTCTGGCAAAAACAAAGTGCCCACAAATTACCACATAGGTGGTAATCCATTAAGTACAGAAGAAGTAATTAGAGACCTGGGGACCCAAGTTGATAGCAATCTCTCATTTGACAACCACGTGGCCAAAGTGGTTAGAAAAACATTTTATATAGCCCACCTAATCATGAAGGGATTCACATCTAGATCAAGGGAGGTCATCGTGCCTCCTTACTCATCCCTCATCAGGCCCATAATTGAGTACAATGCCCCTTTTGGGATGTACCTTACCAGACACCTGCAGCAACTGGAAAGACCCCAAAAATACCTCACCAAGAGGATCAAAGGGCTCAAACAGATGCCATATGCTGCCCGGTTAAAGAAACTCCAGCTCTACTCAGTGGCATACCGCCTGTTCAGAGGCGATCTGTGCCTGACATATAAAGCCACGTCCAACCCGGAATTAATGGACATGCTGCACCTCAGAAAATCCAAATCCCATCGAGCTACGCGCTCGAGAGACTTGAACCTCAGCACTGAAATAAATAGGACATGCTGGAGGGACAGATTCATAACCCAGAGGATCCCTTTACTCTGGAATAAAATCCCAGTCCAGGTTAGGCAGAGTCCCTCATTGACTCTCTTCAAGAGGAATCTTGATGAGTGGATGGGAGATCGTAGGTTTACCCCGGGTATCACTTCTGTGTCACTGTTAGACAGAGGCACAGTCTACTAACCTCAAAAAAGTGCATAGCAAAATAAATTTAAAATGGGTGGCGAAAGCCAAACACATTCTGGCTAGGCTTATAAATGCCCTAGGGCAGATAGCCTAGTATGAACCTATGAACCTATGAACAGCATGGCCAGGGTGTCCAGCCTCATCGTAAAAGCTTGGAAGGTTTTCTTAATTTTTCTTTACCAGCAAGTTCATCTGGAACTTCAGTTTTGAAACCTGTGAATGGAAGCAATGGAAGTATCGCAACTTCAACGGGTGTTGTACATCAAAATAATACAGGTACTGTTCAGTTTAAAGATATTCTTGATTTTAAACTTGATTTTAAACAGATGCCTTACCTCAACACAATAATTATAGTGGTAGCTACACAACTTAAATTTTGGATTTGGATAATATGCTTTTTAACTTTAAAGCATTGGAAATGGACTACATGTATCTTAAACATTGTTTGCAATTGAACATTATTCCTAAAGGTCTTCGGGTGTGTAAATACCCCAACAATGTTGTGGAAAATTTGGACTTTCATAAGGACCTTATTTGTGCATTTGATAAATGTGGATTTGAAATTATAAAGGCTATAATTAGAAACAATGAGTTGGAAATGGATAAAATGTTTTCTCAGATTGAAATTATTAATAATACGATTGTCACTGATTTAATGTTTGGCATTGAGTGTGAAAGAGTTAAATATCATGAAACGTTGAAAGTTGTGCTGTTGCTTGTGCTTTGCAATTTCGTTTGCTGTGCTGCTGTGATTTAGCTTACTGTGGATTGTTTTTGTGCTTGTTCATTAAAGCAGTTGTCCTTTTGGCTGAGCTCCGTGTGTGCCTTACTTCAGGTTTACCAGTTTTTATCTTGGGCACTAAGACCACTGGTTTGGTTTAGTAATATTGTTCAAATCATCATTAAACACAATTAAAAATATTTAGTAGTAGCGATGTCAGTCCAACAGATAAACGCACATGTACCAAGTGGTAAAAATAATATCAAAAAACAGGCACTAGTGCGAAGAACGAGTATAGTGTTAACGTTTCAAAATTAATGTTTGTTCAAGCAGCCAAGTCCAAATGCTGTTTATGCAAGTTTGTTTATTAATTTAATAAAATAGCAAGTAAAACACGGATAAGCGCTTTCGCCAAAGTTAGCTTCTTCAGATCCTACAATGAATCAAAGCAGCATATTTTATAATCAACGTAATTGAACATAATGAAATAATTATAGCAATTAGATGGGTTAAACTTTTTAGACATTCATATTGTTATGTTAGTGACAAACGTATGTGCAGCTTGATATGCTTAGTACTCACAAGGCTCAGGTATAAAAATAATGTAT